>NC_071345.1:7340000-7617500 GCF_027744825.2 Synchiropus splendidus | reverse complement strand
TTACGAAGTGACTTAGAGGCGCCTCGGTGTGGGGGTGCTGTGTTTGGGCGACGGGGGTGTAAAGCAGGAAGAGTTTGTTAGCATACAGTAGAGAGTGTGAAGGGACGTGTGGGGTGGGGGAGTGTTGAGAAAGATATGAAAACAAAAAAATCTGGCTTTATTTGAGGAATGATTCACAGTCCAGCGATGTTTAAACAGATCCAATAACAGCAGCGGTAATGGACAGTGGATCGTCTGTACCCTAACATTAGCTGAAATCATGGTCAGGATTACAATCTGGAGGGAGGGGTGGGGGGCGTTTGGATTGCAATGGATTGCATCGCTGCTTCTAATGGAACTTCCCAGAGTGAGCGCCTCATAAACGCAGAGTGAAGATCAGGATTCTCAGCAAGAACTGAGGGAATTCTTACCTAAAAGATGGGACAAATCTTTGCCTCTCAAAGTATTTTAAGGTGTTATTCTGTCATGACATTATAGTATTTGAATAAGAGCACATATTTCTGCCGCAAACGTCTGCTTTAAGGCCCATTTGTGCTCAATGTTCCAGACGGTTCTGGATCAGGATGAAGCCTTCTGTGTTCATTTCGTCCGTGTTCCTACACGTCTTCACAAAGCGTACAGCTACGGACCAAACACAGCAGTACCACCAGAATCCACCGTCCTCCAGTGGCGATATATTTAGCAGCCTCACCGACCACCAACTCCTACAACGCTGCCTCTGTTTCCACTTTTCTACAAGAGGTACATGATCAATGCATGTTTGTTGTCGTCACAAACATTTGACTCTGGGCTGCACCCCCTGGTGGATATATTGGTGAACGGCAACACCAACATATAGAATGCATGTGATCAATGACTCGCTGGAGAGATTATGTCTCCGGTCTGGCCTGGGAACACCTTGGGATCCCCCGGGAAGAGCTGGAGGAGGTTTGTGCGGATCGGGAAGTTTGGGCTTCCTTGTGCCGAATGCTGCCTCCGCGACCCAACCCCGGATAAGCGGCAGAAGAAGAAGGTGAAGGTGATCAATGACAGTAACATTAGGGCAATTTCGCACGTAAAAGGAGCATGGATGGGCTTCGAGTACAAGGTTCCTGACCGTCCTAAAAGACAAATGAACGCATGATGATGCAATGGAAGCGCTGTGACTTCCCCCTTGTGTTCTGGAGATTACGCTTCTGGAACCAGACCCCAGAGTCGCCGTCGTCGTGATGGGCAACAAAGCTGCACTTGTGTTGGTGGTGTGTGTTTAGCGAAACCCTGTTGAGCAGCTGCCACTCACACACCCTGTAAAAGTGGGACTTACACTTTGAACTTGGGTGTTACGTGTAAAATAACCAACAATGCCAACATTGTACGCTTCCAATGGCCATTATGCACCGAGGAAATATTAAAAACACCCGCTTTAAAAGTCCCCAAGGTGTGAGTCTAGAAGGACGTGTGCAGAAGCTCTCAGCCTTCTATCATGTCTGCAGGTTAAATACTGTTGTCTGAGAGCAAAACAGCCGTCATTCCAAGTGAGATCAGCAAATAGCGAGGTGGTTTTTTTCACTCTCAGTTTCCTTGTGGCATCTGTCAGCAGCTGTTAGGCATCACAGACACTCTCCACTTCTTCATTACAAAAGAGCAGCGCATGACCAACTGTGGATCAAACTGCATCGAATGTGCAATTTCACGTGTTATCGGCTGATTCTGTGACCATTATTTAAATTCCGCACAAAAGGAGACGCTGTGAAAATGTTTTTTTCATGGAAATAATTCCAGTTGCTGTCCAGCTGATTTATGCCAAGCAGAGAGTTTTCCTTCTTCAAACTATTTTCCCATGAGCGTCGAACCATTATGGCCGAGAATGTGTCTTGTTCTGAGCGAGGGCAGGTTTGAGAAGGCTGGAAAGTCCTGTCGCCGTGAGCTAGATGCAAGTCGGTGGAAAACGCGCTTCAGTTTTGAAGAGATTCTCTGTTTGATAGCAGCTATAAACAAAGTGTAGCAGCTGAAATAGTCTCCTTCCTTTGGACAGGATCACGCCATGTCTAATGGAGCGGTTGTTTCTGTTTGCGACATAGTTGAATTGGGTGTTTTATTGGTCCTCTTAAAAATATTCTGGGGCTTTATTGTGATTCTGACAAGTGTCGCTCCCTCCTGCTGAAGTGTTTAGTTAGGAGGAGTGTGTGAATGTGAGTGTGTGAGAGAGAGAGAGAGAGGGACGGAGGGTGAAGTGAGGGGGGGAGTCGCTGTGTTTTGGGAGGATTGTCACTCTGCTCCGGGCGTTTGTTCTCACTCGAAAAGTTCATGGAATTCAGCGCGGTCGAGCGTTCAACAAAGTTTTTGTCCTTCTCTTCGCGCACTTGCGGAAAGTTCGTCACGCGTTTTGGCGAGTTCTCCGCCGGCGCGAGGCTCGGTTTGCACCCGTGTGGCGCGCCGCTCTGTGCGGGCTGTGGAGGTCGGAACATGCCGCTGGGGACTTCACCGACCGGTGACCTGGTGCGACGCCGCTAGACTCAAAACTTTATTGTAGCCTTGACCGTTCAATTCAACGCACGACTTTACTTTCAAGATCAAAGGCAACCATGCGCGTGCGTTGTGCGCAGACGGCTCTCGGGACCGCTCGGTGCTTGAATGGACACTTCCACTAGAAGAAGGCGATTTGCTCACAAAAGTTTAGGAGTGTGTGTTTGACTGAAGAAGCGCCCCAAACGTCATGGAAGGTGCCGCAGAGGCGCAGGGCGACGGCGCCCCCGACAGCTTCTCCCAGCTCTGGACGGACGTCATGGGGATGCTGGTAAGTTGTGCAGCCACCGGTGCATGGAACAGGGGGGATGGTACCAGGGTCACGTTATAGAAACTCGCAACCACCCGACACTTTTGTCACCGTCTGCCGCAAAGCCGCCCTTGTTGCGTGTGAACCGGACTTGAAAAACAACCAGGGGCCAGCAGTGCGCACGTGGGTCCCGCCGCCGGGGCCGTTGAGCAGGGGGTTTTGTTGTGGTGTGTCGGAGCTGAAAGCGACGAGCGAGTGAATGAGAACATGGTATGTACCTCGCAGAAAGATTAACCCTTTTTGTGCAGCCATGTGGAGCTGCTGAGGGTTCAAACCCCACCAGTTAGGTTTGTTGTCCGTTCTGGTTTGTTCACATTATGTCTGTTGAAACATCATGCAAAGGAGGTTTTAGTAGCTTTCAAAGTATTCATTTAAGTACTAATATTCCAAGAAAGGTGAGTCACCTGTTCTTTCAGATTCACACAAACCAGTCGGAGGCTTTGTTGTCATCCACAGTCTGACCTTCGGGCCCCTTGGCCCTGTCTTTTAGTGTATTGTTTCTCTTTTCAAGAGAGAGTGAACTGTTGCACAATCTCTGATCCAAGTTCCACTGCCTTCCTTCACTGTGAATCCAGACTTGATATGCAAACACTGTTGTCAGTTTCCATTTTGTCCTGAGGTGTTAATTCAGTTTGGTCTGGGGTAGGAGACGATAATGGTGTGTAAATTCACCCTGTGTGTGTGAGTGTGCACGTAAGAGGATGAGGCCGGCCTGCCCTCTGACACCGGGTGGGAGATCTGGCCCCCATCCAGGCAATCTATCTGGATTTATTACACTTGGAGGCCAACGTCTGGAAGTGTGCGTTTTTCAGGGTTTTTTCCCCTGGAGCCCGAAAAACAACACACTTTTAATTCAACTAACATTTGACTCCAAGATTCTACTTTGAGACCCTCGGTTAAAATGTGATAGCAACTTTAAAAAACACTATTTCCTTAGCGTGTAGCCCATGAAAGCAGTTGTTTATTGTGACAACAGTGACAAAGCATTTGTTGTGACAGCTCTCCAGATTAAAATGTTGATTTCAACAGTGTTACCTGCTGCCAGACTAATTATCACCTCAGCCTTTCACTTCATAGACTTCCTCCGTCATTGTTATGCATCGGCTCACAAGCAACTTTCCCGTGTGCTTTTACAGCATCTTACTGGCGGGATTCCAGTCTGAAAATCTTTAACATATTTTTGTTTCCTATTGTTTTCACCTGTTTTCTAAGTTAAAGCCTGTGTTGCTTGATAGGTTTTCTATCTGAAAAACAACACAACCACACAAAGGCTGGTGCACCAAATTGCCCCTCTGTTAGCTCCAAAACAGCCAATGATTTTGTGTGAGTTGTTTGGTTTAGGTCTCCCACCAACACAGATAACCATCCACACAGCCCTGTTTACGGCCCTCGGTTCACTTATAATTTCATAGCTGGCATTGTTAAAGCACAATACCGCAAGTCGCAAGAGGCCAGTCCCTGAAGGAACCCCGCTCATGGGTTTTGACAGGACACACAACCCAGTTGACAGTGCGCATTGTTAACAAAAGTGGAATGTATTTCCTAAATGTTAGGCTTGGATAAGAACTGGTGGATTTCCCAGCTTTTGTTTGGTGTGTTCTCACCGCAATTGTGACGCGCTGTTGTAAGCAATCGGATATGGTTGCTCTCGAGGGAAATTGAAATCCTTTTAGAGCTGTTTGGAACATGTACTCGCGGTCCAAAAGTTTTACTGAGAGATCTACTGACAGAACATTTCTTATTTCTGTTGGGATAAGAATATTGAAGGAACGTCCAGAAGTACTGACCCAATGTTTTACCTCCGACATACTCTCTGGTCGTCCCTGGCCGTCAGGAGACAGCTCCGCATGATGTTTCAAAGCGACTCCAACTGAGATAGGAATACAGCATCAAGGGCCTTGTCTAAGGGCCTTATCTTGGTTCAAGCCCCCTGACCCTGAACAGGAGTACCCTGACCCCCCTCTTAAGCGGACCACTATCTACTAAGCTAACTGCTGTATCGTAAAATTGCCCGCATCGGAGTGCAAGTGTCCTGATCCTCTGTGGTTCTTCTTATGCTGGTCGTCTTGAACCAAGGCTTCGGTTGCCTCAGGAAATCCTTTCATTACAGTGTTTTGCTTTTCGCAGCGTAGGTGGAAGTCTGTCTTTTTGGTGGTTGTGTTTACCATCGCTCCAGAGACACAGCTATTGATTATGTCTGGGAAACGTATCTTTGAGAGAGGTGAACCATTTGTGTTTCCGTCCGCATATTACTCTTTCATACTCCCTGTCTTAAACCCCCTCCAGGTCACTTTCAAAAGAGAACCAGACCAGGTTTTCCCATTGTTGCCCGGCCCAAGATGGCTTGTGTCTCTTTCGCTCCCCCTCCCTGACCATTATTGAGGTCACGCTCATATCTGGCAGGCTTCCTCTGTTGCGATGGCAGAGTTGTGTTTTGGCCTGGCCTTGGATATCCTCAGGAAGCCCTCTAAAAGGACTGGACTGTGGCCTCTAATCTCTTCCACAGTCATCACCTACTTGTCTCTCTGTTTCAGCCATTCCTGCTTGGTGTCACGCTTGTACCTCAGTCAAGTCCAACCACAAGATTTCATGCTGAGTCATGTTAAACCTGTTCGTTGGTGTGTCTGTGACTCATGCTCTTAACAATTGCTTGACACAACATACGTGTCCATATTCCAGCAGGCGATCCCTTCCTGAAGTGAAAGTAATATCACCTGTGACGTGCGAATGTTACGTCAGATGCTCTTTTGTCAACTCTTGGTGTCATTGTACTTTCCTGGAGAGGACCCAGTCACATGGCCTTCTTGGGAACAATAGTAAATGCCGCTTCTCAACATGTCCGTAACTGAGCCTGCGGTGGTCGGCTCTCTCAGGAATGCGAGCCCCGACCAGAACAAATGTGTTGGAAACCGGGCCAGGCTTTTAGCATGCAAGGTGCGCGGGTGTACCGGGGACGCCTTGTATTGAAATGAGGACGAGGATGCCACAGTAAGGACTTCTTTTTGCTAAAAACCTGAACTGGATTGATGTGTTTTGGGATGTGGGTCCTTATTCTGTTGTAGTCTGTTGTTCTGTTGTGTCTCTAAGTGACTCACTGTTTCATCAAAAAAACTCATGTTAAAATAATGTCTATTTTTTGTGAAAACAAATAGACAAGCTATATGTCCCCTGTCATGGTCTACTGGTATCACACAGACAAAATACGAGCCAGACAAAGTACCATCGCTGGGTTTTATTGTTATTTTTTTTACATCCAATTAGAACACGGACTAGTTTCTATTCTTTCCTGCTCATTTGGGAAAACGTGAGTCAGGGTTTTAAAGACATTTTAATAGACTTTGCTGTAAGTGAACTCAAGTTTGTTTTGCGCAGTGTTTTTGTTTGCCTATTGTATCCATTGTTCCAGTTAATATGGGGAGTAGTCCTCCTTTCCATCCTGGGTGGAGACCCGGTTACATCATGTGAAGCAGTCTCCCGTTTCAAGCATTCCTTCTCAGCGCTCGATCCGTGTTTTGTGAATTCCACTTCAGGGGAACCCCATATCAGAATTATTCAATTGATATTTCCTCAGTGTGGACGTTGGGCACGAAGGTGAGCAGATCTGGTGTCAGGAATGAATCATCACTGTTGAATCATGGAGGCTTTTTACTTTGTGGACACCAGATGTTTTGAGCCTCATCTCGACCTGGGGCTTTGCTCACAAATCATTGCTTGTCCCACCCCGCCCCCCCGCTCACGTTACTAAACCTGGTGGATCCGTGTCAAACCCCACATGCTGGCCAGCGTCCAGCCTGCCACCCAAATAGATCCCCTTGGACTTGTCAGCTCCAGTATGAGCCATGCTAACGTGAAGAGCAATGTTTTCGATGGCGATATTGCTGTATGAGTGGTATCAATTTACAAGGTGGTGGGGAGGGAGGGTCAGCTGCGTCGATGAGCTAATGCCACCAGAGGAATTCCAGTTATCTCTGCGCACATGTGGATTCAGTCACGTGCACGTGTGCAGTCTTTTATGTAGCGTGTGAAATGAAACATTTCTGCTGGCCTGATCTGATTAGCCTGCTGTCAGTCAAAAAACAGAAATGACCGTCAGCTCTCGCTGTGTCGCAACGAGTTGCCCGGCTTGTTTTTGGTGGTCACACTGTCGCATACTGTGATGACCGCATTCTCTGGGTCACCGTGTGAAATGGAAGGGAAAGCATCTGTCGGCTCAGCTAGTGTTACCATCGGGAATGTCTGTCATTTCAAACCACGTCTGGCCGGAACGTTTCTCAAGAACGGCGAGTGTCGATCGCCAATCTTGACTCCAGAGAATTATGATCCCACTTATGTCCCTCTGATAACCCGTTCTTTGAGATGTTTCTTGGCTCGGACCTTGTTTTGGTCTGGTTGTTTTGGTCCTGGGTGAATGCGAATGAGCCTTCCTTCGGACAAGACAGCCAGACCTTAAGAAGACCCTATGACGCCGTGTGTATGTGTGAGACACTCGCACATAGTGATCCATTCATTACTGGGCCTGGCACCCAGATAGTCCGGTTAAGAGAGACGGAGACTAAGAGAGACTGTTCGGACTCAACACAGTGACTCAATGCTCGCTGTCTGCCTGGCACAGATTAGATCAACACTGATGAATATTCAACAGTTGGCTGTCACTGCATGAACGGCCTATATTTTAAACACGGTGAGACACGTCCTCTCCAGAGCGCCGCGTGAAAAGAGGAGCCCATTCTATGCACTATCTGTACATTCGAAGGACAAAGAAAGCCCCGGATGTTTTCAGCCTCCTTTAAGACCTCTTGTTATTGACTGCTTTGTAAAACAAAAAAAAAAAAAAACGGAGCCTCCTTTATCGCCTGACGTTCAACATACACAAAACTTATGAGACACATTTGGCTTTGTATCGTGTCAAACACCACTCAGCTTTTCTTCAAAGCTTTTTCTGAATTAGGTCATGAAGCTTTTCGCAATAAAGTTCAGACCTTTCAGAGGCAAGCTTCCTCATGTTGCTGTGGACTACTGTGGAAGATAGAATTCTGAGCTGGGAATTTAGAAATACAAGATTTAATCATCAATCCATGTGAATCCTTCATCTCACACTACTGGGAAGTTGCCTCCCTCCGTATGCAAGCCCACTTCCTGCCAAGACATTGATTGGTTTGTGAATTGATCTCAATAGTTAGTTGGATTGTGTGTGTCTACCTGGGTACAGCTGCTTCTATCTCTCCACGACAATCCGTTTTTATTCCCATCCTTTCTGGTACGCCAGGGTCGCAGAAGGTCTTAGTGTAAGTCAAGCTATCTACTATCAAAGCTCTCATAGCAATTTAGCTTGTGGTGACATTGTCAAGAGATTTTGTGTTTCAGTGTGCTCTGGCACCGGCGATGATTAAATGTCAAATCTGGTAACTCGGGTTTCAGAAATCTCCCTGGGGTATTTGCTGTCGACGGTCTCTGTATTTACACGTCTCTGGTTAACTCACCTCTAAAGTCACCGCACTAAAGCTCAGCCTGAAGAAAGGCCGAGAGAGAGAAGTACTAGCTGTTAGGACAACGGCTTCCGCCCGCTGTCATAAACACCAGTGTGCTATACAATGACAGGAACTGTGGCGGTGCAGACGGCAGCCAACCGGAAGAGCGTGTTTGGTTTAGAGTTCGCTGAACGTCCGAGGAGCTAAAGGGCATCTGTGATTAGACTTTCAACAAACTCCCAAGAAACAAGAGCAATTCTTCTGTGACTATACAGTCGAGCACTGAATGGGGCCTGATAAGACAGAATGAGTTGGTGCAGTATTTCTAGGATCTGTTTATGTATTCGCTGAATTGATTTGTGTCAACAACTTGCAGCGCCTGCATCTCGAGCCCTTGCCTTCTTCCTTCGTCAGAGGTTCCACTCAGTTCCGCTTTTCTTCTCCTCTCCAGGATGGTTCGCTGGGCAACATAGATGACCTGGCACAGGAGTACTCTGAGTACTACAACACCTGCTTCAGTGACGTCAGCGACCGCATGGAGGAGCTCCGCAAAAGACGTGTCTCCCAAGAACTCGACATGGTGAGCGCACATTTTCTCACACACATGACTGAAAGGGAAAACCTCGCCTGGTGTCGGGGTCTGAGTGGGAACAGCTGTTGGGCGCAACGTTTCCCACTATTTTTTTTCCCAACAAATCCTTTAATGATAGACTCAAATTATGCCGAGAGGCAAAGAAACATCTATAAATTGTATAAACAGTTTTATTCAAAAGCAGTGGTGTTGGATTTCAGGATGAATTCATGAGGTTGTTGCAGTTTTTCCTTTGTGAGGTTCTAGAATGGGTGCAATTGCAATTCTTTAACCCTTTCCTGGCCTATTTTTTTAGGATGGTTAATGATAAGTGAGGATTAGGTGGAACTCTGAGTGACCTGAACCAGACCTGTTAGGTACCACTTTACTTACAAATCTGTTTCCTGGAACACTAGGCTGAGGGGTAATGTCATTTCAATGGTGAAGACTCGTGTTTTTCAGCCACTTTGTCGGGCGCCAACCCCCCTTTTCACGAGGATGTTGGGTAGTTGGGCACCTCTTTTGGTAACCAAGCTACAAGCTCATGTACAGAGGAATGCTGCTGGTACAACTGAGAGCTTTGCTGTGTTCAAAACTACCGAAAGAGTGGACAACACAAGTGTTTCGGCTTTATTCCACAATTGTTTCTTCACAAATATGATCTAAAATAGGTGTTATTGAGTCTGTTTTTGTTGAAGGATGCAAGTCTTTACGGGCTGAAACAAGATTACCGGTAGATAAGTTGCATCAGTGCCAAATACTTCACCAGGCAGGAATATGTCTGACTGGTTTTGATGCTGATTTTTGGATGGACGTGGTCGGAAGCAGTGCCAGAAGACACATGAAAACACTTCTCAAGTGACTGGAAACATCTTGATGATGTAATATGAAGCGACCCAAACCATGCACAAGGATGGGCAAACTCAAGCTACAGACATGATGGAGGTTCAATAAATGACTAGGACTAGATCAAAATTCACAGCTGTTGATAGATGCGTGCAAATATGTCGACTGAAAGTCTAAAGTCTGAAGTCTAGTCCAGACCATGTTTAAATGGTGATAAATTATCTCAGCTATTGGTTACATTGGTGAACCTGGTCCTGCAGAAGCAATGAAAGACTGTCAATATTTGCACCCCCTTTATCAAGTCTACATCTGTCATTTCCACATGTGGTTCCTGTCCCGTTGCAGTGCAGCCAGAGGTCAAACCTTTGACCCAAACCAAAAAAAATGATGATGAAAAATGATGCTTCGCTTGCGTGTTTCTATTTTAGCTGCTGCCAGGACAAGTTTATTGATATAGTTTATGTCAGTCACGTCTGCAGTTCAAAGTGCTGCACAGAAGTGACTTTGATAGTATATTCTTACTGGAATTCCTCCTTCAGTGCCATGTGGTTTTTATAGGGTTGACAGATGTGGCCGTGCGGCTAATTGATAGATTGGAATGTTCCTTCCTATGATGGAGGGCAGACGTCGTGTTCTCACCGTGAAGGTGAGTCTGATCAAAGGTCGAGTGTCGCTTGTCCCGCAGAATAAATGCGTCTCATCTCACATCTGGACGTTTTATAGTGAAGGTTTCATCCTTCTGAGATAAAACGAGGGAAGAGGAAGCAATCGGTGCCAATTTCTGTCTGTGTGGAAGAGGGGCTGACTGGGCCCCGAGCCTGGAGGCCAGTGCAGCAGGATAAGGATGTAAACAGAGTGAAGGCGACGGAGTGAGAACCCGCAGCTGTCTCGGGGATCTGCACAAGCTTTGGCAGCAGAATGCAGTGGGAGGAAAACAGAGTAGGTAATATAGGTCAGTCAACACCTGAGGTCCACAGAAGCTACCCACACGTCGTGGACTTGTAGGTGATTTGTGTTTCACTCACAAGTCAGCTCAAGAAGAGGTGAAAGGATTTGGAAAAGACCACGCCTGAACGCAATTGTGATGCCATGGTGAAGGTAGCCACAAAAGTATTGATACTGTAGCCAAAGATCGATAACATGCATTGCATTTAGGTCCTTTTAGGGAATTGAACAAGCAGTGCTTCATTGTGCACATTCAGATGACAACCATTTTGATTTTGTGGAGGAAAATGTTATCAGTATATAAAGCTCTAAGGGAGTCCTGAAGTTGTCCATCACAATTTTGACCAATGTTGAAGTTCTTGCCTGAAAAGTGGACCCACAAGAGTCAATGCTCTCGTATGTTCATGGCTTCCACTACGTCCAACAATGGATGGAGTTTGCAACCAGAAAGACAAAGTAGTAAGTGTGTTTTCCAATTCATCTCTGAGTAAAGTCTCAATTGCCGGACCCAGTAGTCGCTGAGTGATGTCATCACCTAATTTGCATAACGCCTTGCGCAACCCATTCCTCGCCTGGAGGTGTAGCGGTGCCGTTACGGAACTGCGCTGTGAGACTTCAGTGAGAGAAACTGAGCCTTGCAGTCAGGAGAGGGCTTCACAGCAGGAGCTACCTGGAGAAGACTTTATGGGCAATAGTCTCCACATTTGTTGCTAGTCGCCTTTAAAAATAAAAGTCTCCAAGAGGGTTTGGAAAGTTGCTAAATTTAGCAACAAAGTTGCAAAAATGGCCATTTTGTTTTGGACTTTTTTGTTCCCAATTCACATGTGCTGCATTGTTATTAGTCCTACATTAAAGAATGGTGTCTGAATATCATATCCTGGTCAATGATATGGATGGATGCTGAGTGTACAAAGAACATAAAAAAGAGCTTGTTTTTTGGTCAGAAATTCGCATCTGCCATTTGATAATGAGGACTTTTACAAAGAAGACCAAAGTCATAAGAATTGATGGAGAAAGTTTGAGGTCCATCAAACCCAAGCATGGTAGATATTTGGCGGATTAAGTCTCATAAAAGCTGTTCTTTTGGAGGGAACCTAGTCGGTCATGTCTGGTAGGGTTAGAATAATTGTAATCTCTGTAAGTAATTACAAGCCGTCCTTTGATCAATACACACAAAGGAAGCCAATAGCGTCGGGGCTGTATTGCATGAGAATGTGTTTGATTTCACCACAGATCAAACTGAACTAAAGAACTTGTTGGTAATTACCGTCCCGCGAGTTTCCCATCGCACAGAATGACGAAGAGAAAACATGAATCTCCGGCTTTATTTTCTTTTCCCCACATACTGTATACGCTCGGGCAGGCTCTTCCCTTAAACCTCAGCCCTTGTCTCCGCCGTGATTGTTTCGATGATGGAGGCTCTGCGCGCTAGATTAGTATGGAAGCACGTACTTCCTGCGCGGCCTCCGCAGAGTTGTTTCTCTACATCGTCATGCTAGTTTTATCATTAGCTGGGACACAAAAGGGTAAATAAACTTCCCCTTTGGGAATGTGACCTATGGATTAGCTGCGTAATGCGCTCCTATAGCGCATGAGAGCGCGGACGGCTCATGCAGGAATTCTGCCTTGCTGATGGGACCAGAAGACTGGGTCGGGCAACATAAACAGGAGATGGCACAAATAGTTTAGATAGTTTCTCGTGGCAATAATAAACACGTACTATCCTGCCTTCCTATCTGTGGATGGGTAATTGGTTTGGAGGAGACTGTCGTTGCGGTATCTATAATTGACTGTGTAATTAAATGATTGTAATTTAGATACAAACTTTAGTAGATAAAGTGGATTTTCAGTCGCAGGTGGCGGCTCAGCATCCAGCGACCCAGATGGGGTCGATCCTGGGTTCATTCCCCACCAGTGATGTTGGCTTTTTCAGTTCAACTTTTGCTCCTTTTGGACACGAAAATAAAAAAATCTGTATCATACACCCATGAATATACATTGAAATAATCGCAGATTCTAAACACCATACTTATCGACACATTACCTGGAATGATGCCCTGCGACTGGCGTTCCAGAGGTGGTGAAAACATGTGCATAAATCTGCCGGAGGAATCCTCATGAACCTGTGGAGACGGGTCGAACACTTGGATTTGTCCTTGGTTTTTGCATTTCTGCCATTCCCAAAAAGATGAAAGAGCTTGATAACACTGAAAATAAACACGTCCCAGGCTCAAGAATGTCGTCGCCTGTCAAACCTTTGAACTCATTCCTTCCAGCTGCCAAACATAATGAGACGTCGGATTCATTAGGAGGGATAACAAATACGACGAAATCCCTGAATATTTCCACGATTCCAGTGACACTGGAGGAGCTGAATATGAGGGGAATGGACACAAAATAGTTGTGATGGATGTGGAAGCCTCGGGAATGATTTGTAAGTCAAGCAGCTGAGGTCAGGACTTAAGTACAGACGTGAGATCTGTTTTTCCATAAGGGGAGAGGAACAGTTTGGTTAATGGCCTTATGCCTTCTCGAGGTTGTTTGTCAAAGTGGGTCAGTTCAGGGAGGTTAAAGCTGCAGAGCAGACGAAAGTCCATTTTTATCTTTATTTATTCGCTCACACAATGTTGGCATGACTTGGCATGAACAATGGTATTTCCCTGTGTAGTAATCTGCATCGGCATCGGCGTTTGAAAGTCTTGGGTGTTTGTAATAACTGTGTTATTGGCGTCAAAGTCGGCAAACATTGATGATCCACAGAGCTCAGGAATGTTTGACGCTGTACACACCAGCAGGTCTGCGCTTCAAGTGAGGATACAAACACAAACCCGTGATTTCATGGGTCGTGCAGCCAAGGTTTTTAACTCAGAACATGAGTCGCTGATCAAAACTTTCCGTATTCCCAACAGATCAAGAACCTTACAGGGTTCACGTCAGAGTTTCACTTAATCCTCATGCAGATCTGATTATGTACAGTGCTGTCCTCGATAAGATGATTCGATATACGGGGTTTCCGTTGTCATGTGGTTTGTAGATTACAATTCAGGTCTCGCTGACCACGGAGAAACTGATGGAGGAAGGAATCTGGCTGTCTTGTAAGGTTAGCCCGTTCATGTGCCCCTTGTGAGGTCATCTAGTCTTCTCCTTGGTGAGGTTTTCTCAGGAGCTCAGCTGTCCAGTGAAGCAGAACGAGTACCAAGATATGAACCTTTATGTTCTTGGTAACATCAGTGTCTCTGCTGGAGGTTAGCCAAGGTAGTGGGGTGAGAGGAAGCCTGGCAGTCCTGGGCACTCACTGCAAGGATTTGTGGTGGAAGGTCATTGAAGCGCCACACGAGTGCAGGCCCTGGCAGTCGTTGTTAGGAAACAGTGGTGTGAACTGAGTCAACACTGAATGTGTTTTTATGAAGCTGTGTGGGTTGCTCCACCTCTCAGTTTAATATTTCAGGTTTGACGTTCCGATCCCGCTGCTGCTAGTTGGCCAGGCTTTCCGCTCGTCTCCCTCAGACGTGGTGTTACCTAACAACCTCCAGCTCGCCCACCCATACTCCCCAAACTCTTTTTTGCTGGTTGGCAAACCTTCACTCTGCCACCTGGTCCGTCTAGATTTGCTCCATTTCCGCCTACTTATGCTTCTGAAGTTGGCACCCAGAGCTATGCGGCAAAAAATATACTGCTGCTGGGCTTCGCAGTGATGCTTGGATCAAACTGCGGAGATTTAACGCTCCGCTGCAGAGACTTGCTTAATTTCTAACATGTAGCTGACCAAGGTTTAGAGTGCAAAACAAAATTGTGATTCTGAAGATCTGTGGTCTGCTGACATCGTGGTCCTCATGAGCCTCCTTTTTGTGCGATTTCTTCATCTTAATTCAATTGAGTCTCACTTAGCCAGTCAGAGCTGTGACTCACGCACAGGCATGAGCGGCACACAAACAAACTTCCCAGTCTGTTTGGACCCGACAGGAAGAGACGGATTCACAGGCATACGTGCCGGTTTGAAGTAAGTAGGCCGGTATTTGAAGATGAAGTTCAAGTAGAGGATAGCCGCCCCCCTCTGGGAGTGTGCTGCGAGATCTAAGCGGCGCACACATGAACAAACTCACATACTGACGAAACCCGGAAAACACATTGATTTGGAGTGCTTTTTTTGAAAACACTGCCCGTGGCGACGTCTTCACCACCGGCTTCTGCGTCTGGCTGAGCAGAAGCACAAGACCTTGGGAAGCTGTTACACGAATTTCCTATCCACATCCCGTGCTATGACAAATTCATTACCGCCGATTTGCTGCGCAAAGCAGATGGGATGTAGGGTTTGTTTGGTTTTTTTGACTGACCCCCTCAGCCCTCCCTCAGTTTCCTCTTCTCACCCATCCCTCCAGTTCAGGGATGGCATGCACATACTGGGAGAGAAGCGGAGCTATGGAGGCGGAGAAGGAACAGAGAGCTGCTTTGTATCTGTGCTGCTCTTGGTGTGGAAGCGGAGGCGAGGTTTTGTGCATGTAGGTAGGGTTTGGTTTGGGCATCTGTCTAGGTTTATGTCTGTGGTCAGCTGTAAAAGTATGGGTTTGTTGAGCGCGGGCACTATATTTTCGATGGCAGCCAACTCACCACCTCCTACTGTGGTGATGCGCTCCGCATAGTTAACTTGATATCACTGCGTGACAGGCTAAGTACACTCTTCAGACCAACCCTTGGCCACACCCTCTTCAGACCCTCTGGATTCACTGGAAAGTTGCCTGGGGTTCCTACAGTAGAAGAGATTTCTCCCTGCTTATACATTCTCGGCACTCTCACCGTCATTACCTTTAACACTATTCACTAAAAGACTCTCCTTGGGAAGAGAAAAAGCATCAAAGAGGTCCTGATGACAAAACATTTCTGTGGCCATCTTTGTGAAAGTCCTTTCACCAGGCTAGTGCGTGCGACAGTGCGCGGCGTGTCTGGTGGCGGACAGCCTTCATGTGGGTTTCCTCTGTGTACACCCGCATGATTCCAGGCAGCTTAGTTGTTTAAACAGAGCCCAGTGCCGAAGCTGGCCTTGTGTAAGGGATATGTCGCTTCTTTGTCTCACCCTCTGTGAGGTGTTCGTGTCCAAGCGAGCGCTTCCCTGCGCATTCCTGCGCCATGTCCTCGACATGAAATTCAGATTCGCTTAAACCGATGCCTGTTCTCTGACTTATGGGAATACACCCGCTCAACCCAGCGTGGACGGATATTTCCGGGCTGTTTTGACATTAGCAGATTTACATCCTGTACAACGGTAATCACTGTAGCAGACTGATGCTTGAACAGACCGAAGGTGACCATCAGGAGAGGCTTGGAGCACCGTATTATGACTATATTCTTTCAGTATACTCTGCTCATGCCAGAGTGCAGAAGTTAAACCTGGCCATCAGTCTGAGTGACTCACGTCCACTATGAGTTAGAGTAAGATTCATCCTCCATTGACTTCTGAATTTTGAATCAGGAACATGACTCATTCAGATTCAGTGTTTCCAGGCACCTGCCCCTGGGCCACCCGTGCGTATACGGATGTACGACTCAACCAGTCTGCTCGAATGAAAATCATCGCGGAACTGAAAAACCTGGTGTTTGAAGCGTCCTGCAGCTTGTAGGACTGTACCACTGGAGTCGTGCGGAGAAGTCAGATCAGATTCAGTAGAACCAAAGACTTGGTGCTCATGAAGGTACAATTCATTCAGTATTCTTCGTATAATCTCTTAAACTTCAGCAGGACACTGGGATGTGCCTCCTGTTAGTGGACAACATAATTGTGATACGGGCCCCGTTGTGCCTCCTCAGCTTTCTCTGTTGTGGCCTGGAGCCTGCAGGTCCTGACAAAGCTCTAGAAGTGGTGCGCGTCACCTCTGAGTCAGTGCTCCTAAGTGCTAGCCTCGGTGGCGGAGGGCGTGCGGTGATTGTAGTGCTTTGCCCAAAGGCCAGTCAGAGAAGAAAAGAAGGTTAAACAAAAGGTCACAGATTAGGAAGCGGGGTGGGTCGTGTGAAGGAGGTGACTTGAGGGTGACTTCCTTATCCCGAAATCTAATATGTCATAGGAGCCTGAGGCCGACGAGCATTTCTTGATAGCGATTCATTTCCTGTTCTTGGTGTCCTTGCAGGAAGATCCATTCACCTCTCACACACTCGTTTTTTGCAGTAGCTGCTACTTTTTAAATAGTTTGGGGAAGTTCAAGGAACAGCCATTGTCTTAGTGTTCTGAGGTCACCACAAGGAGGTCAGAGAAGTCTTAAACACTCCGTGCTCTCCTTCATTTCAGACGTTTTAAAGGTGTTTGAAGGTTCAATACATTTCTCATTGTTCTGTGGAATCTAGACACGTCATATAGGGATACATGTCCTTATATAGTCAGTGCATTAGGCTTCCTACTGTGTCCCATATAAACCATACTTCTGCCAGACTGTTTTGTAGTTAAGCACAGGAGCATTTTATGGGGGCTTACATCAGTTTGATTAGTTTTGCAACTTGAATTTGGTTCCTCAAAATATTCAAAAATAAGTCACTGCAAACTGTTCCTCTATTTTCTGCGTGTATATTTATGCCTCACTCCATTTTTAGTTTGGATTATTCAACAAGCCTCAGAATATTCTCTGATGACAAAGTGGGGAAATGCTTAGGTCAGCATTTGGGAGGGTGGTTGAATGGACAGCGATAAACATCTTACAAAAGTGAGGTCGAGTTTTACTACTTTTTTGGCCTTCAAAACCACAGCGCCACCTATCAGCCGTTTGGAAGCACAGGTTCACAGATATAAGGTTGCAGCTCTTCATGTGAGTCTCAAGTTTTGTTTAGAATGTTTGACATTCAGAAGCTACATTATTTTGGCGTGACCCAATTTACTATTAAATGTATGTGTTTTATTGTATTTAAAATATATATTTACCCCTCGACCAAATAGTAGAGAAAACTCTCTTACCTCAGACTGTTGGTGCTGTCACTGTTGTTCAGTTTATGTGTGCGATGTAATAATATATATGCAACAGACTAATAAAATTACAAGTCAATAAACATAAAAATAGATTTTTTTTCATATAAAAAAAATATTTCCCAGTGTACTAGTTAAATGGTTAACTGGCACATCATAACTTGATTTTGTATTTTTGATATTTGATATTTGAGAAACCGTAGTTGCACCATTCAGTCTGTGTTTATGAGATTTCAGACCTGCCACAGGTATCATGAGGGAGGAGAGCTCTGATCCCGTAATAACCACAGTGAGCAGCTACTCAGGCCGGTTACGTAGGTGCTGTGTTTACATCATGCTCAGCTTGGCTCGGCTCCTGTAGACGCCAGCAGCTCCGCCCTGCCGTGTTGAGAGACGGTTCAAACAAGTCTCGCAGGTTCGGCTACTGGGGACACGGCCAGACTTGCTGATTTCATATGGGCGTGACGGTGGCGTGAGCACACGTGTTGGCTTGTTTTCACCGGCTGCAGGTGTGTCTGCGCCAACCTGACCTCTGGATGTCCACTTCACATGACGGCGCCCCTGTTCCTCCTCTAGAGACCAGCTTCAGATTTGTTTAGATTAGCTGCAAACTGTTTTATGGTTCAGCTTGTGAAGTCTCTGAATGGCCTCTGGTTTCAGTGAAGTCATTGGTCCCCCAGTTCTTAGCAGAGCGAATGTGATGGAGGCTGGAAGAACAGTGGTCGACCAACTAGAGCTGCAGTTCCTCTTCCGTCAGATCAGCCTCGGCAGAAAGGATCAGCGATTCTTTAGGGGCTGATTTATGTTTCTGTTCCTCAAATGTGGGAACTGTGCAGTTTTATGACACGTTTCTGCTCTCAGAGTGCAACTGAAATCATGACGTTTTGTGGAACACAACTATTACTTTTGATTTCAAATCCTGTTTCTATGAAATGTAGCCTTGTCACCTGAAAATAAATACTCTTTCTTAAGATGTTTTGGGGCAGTTAAAACCTTTTTCTTGACATTTTTCTCTCACTATTATAACGTTAAGAACATAGAGCTCATATTTCTTTAAAAAATAGAAAAATACATCTGCTAATTTGATTTAAAGTGGAATAAGCCCAATAAAGATAGAAACTTTGATGATGCTTGAACCATGAGTTAAAAGAAAACAAGTTTTTCAAAATTTTAAATGTGTTTTAATTAATTTATCTATTCTGCAAAAGGAATGGTGAGAAAACAAGATATGCTAGCTGTCCTCCCAAAAAATAAAGAGGGGACAAAAGAAATATTTTATAGGTAGATCCCTAAATAAAATGACAAAGTGTGTCACTGAACTCTTCCTGTTGGCGTCTTTCATTGTTTTATAGAGCTCAGAGACTCATAAAGAGCCTGTTCTGCCTAGTTCTGCTAGCGTGTGAACCTTCATCAATAATTTGCTAGCCTGGTGACTTCTTGGAATGAAACCTCACAGTTTTTCAGTTTCATTTTGTCCGACAAGTTGTGGAGCTCATCTTTGCTGTCACTCTTTTAAGCGCATGGTTGTAGCTTCCTTTACATCTGTTAAATAGCAACCTGCTCCGCTGGAACGTAACGTTGACTTTTGTTTTCACAGGACAAGCAGGACCCGAACAACGTGCCGCTGCAGCTCCGCTCCGAAATCCAGGTATGAAGAAGAAACACATGCTCCTGCTGCGGACACACAGATCAGTCTGATGATGGTCCGCTTGTGTCCTCAGGAGTCGCTGGGCTTCAGCAGTCAGGTGTCCACTCCAGAGACGGACAGAAAGTGAGTTACTCTCTCCTTCATCATCACCTTCACGTGTGACCTGCCCGAGCGTGGCGAGTTAAGAGTGCCTGCTGCACCTCAAGTCATCCAGCAGGCCGTTTTGATGTACATCTGGAGAGCTTCAAACTGTAAACGCCTGCTCCGAGTATCATGGATGTCATTCAGATGCATGTCCGCAGTGGACACGGAATTGGGTCAAGTGGAGATGGGAACACCTGGCGGTGCTGACCGAGTGACGTGGCCTTGTGTTTGTGGATTTCTTATTTGTGTTATCCCCAAAATCAAAGGTCAAAACACTTACAAAGGAAGGCAAGCAAAGTCTTCATATTTAGCATTGCTCAAAACGTTGCCTCGTGGTGGTCACATTTGGAGGCAACTTCAGGCTTCGTGAAGCTCCGTCATGGCTAAGAATGAGTCTATTCTCAAGACACAGCTTGACTTTTAAACCGGCAGTCACGGAAAGTAGCACCCAAATCTACACATATAAGTTGTGTCGGAGTTTCTAAATATAATCCTAAACACGTTTGACTAGTAGCAACGCCTTAATGGCAGAGAAACTCCTGCTGTTCCCACTTTGTCTTAAACATGCTGGACTGTAGCTGCAGTCCAGACCTTCAAGGAAAAGCTCCGGCTGTTTCCTTCTGCTTTCTCTTCTCTGTCGTTGCTGCTTCCTTCCTGCCTTTGTGTCCAGTAAGGAAGAGTGGGTCCAGAGCCCCGCAGCTGATGACTAAAAGATGCATAAGAGCATGAACTGGAACCGGACTGGGGTGTGGTCCTCGTCTCCCTCGTCCTGAGTTACAGAGTTCTTGTGTTCGCTGTCGTCATGACACTGGATTCTCTGTGAATTTGGACTCCAAGTCACATGGACTGGAAGAGAGAGCGTTTTCTCGAAAGACCAAAAATGTCAGGCAGATGCTGCGGCGTTAAAATGATCAGAGAATGTCAATCATTTGAAAATGGTCATGATTATTATTATTATTTTTACATTTTCACTTTTCTTTTAATGATATGAAGGAAAAATATTATGTTTATTTGATTTTTTTAAATTAAATATTGAATTTCTGCTACAACAACAAAAAACTATACATAGAAATTTAACTATAATAACTATAAAAAAATATATAATGTGACTTTTGTAAACATGTAAGTTGAGGGGAAAATACTAAAAACTTTTCATTATCAATTACAGTCACAAATGTTGCCTCTGAAACGTACAATATGTTTAAAAGAACCTGCTGAAGAAAATGTTTTATTTTGACATTCAAAGTTCCCTCCTTCACCTATCATCTAACCTAATCCGAATGCTAGGCAACGTCTGACCGGTCACCCCTGAGTGACCCCCCCCACACTGGAACCTCCGAGTTGAGGAACACGTGCGGCAGCAGAGCGAGCACATACTCCAGACGTGATCTCTTCTCCCATGGCCGTATATGTTGCACAGACAATTACTGAGGATGATGGGATCCAGATGCCAATTTTTGGATGACGTCTCTTCGCTGTTCGCGAGAGGCCCCGATCCCTCAACTGTACAGCCCCCACACTTCTGCTTTCTGTCTGTTAGTAACCTCCCTTAATACTTGTCATCGATCGGCTGGATCACCTGACCCGCTCTGAAACACGTTTTCTCTCTGCGTGCCTGAACTCATTTCTGAGCCAATCATAGCAACTTTGTGAAATGTGCCCCATAATGAACTTCATCCTCTCATTTCTGGGTGCAAACTGTAATACCGCCACCCCAGCCTCCGTTGTGTGAGCCGTGGCACGACTCCCGTTGTGTCGACTGAGCTTCAGGTGGGGTGATTTTTCAGTCCCAGTCAGGATGATGGAGGTGGACGGAACCTTTCGTCCGTCCTCGCTGCTCCCTGCCGTCTTGCCGGCGGCAGGACTGTACACGGATGCTCCCGTCAACACGTCCCCGACGGACAATGGCGCCTAGAGGAGATTGCTCTTGCGCCGATTCGAGCCGTCGTTTTGGCTGGAAGGTTTCCTGTTTTGGGAGGTGATAAAGCGCTGCTCTTGTTGTTCAACAGAAGCTAATGGAGCCTGACGAAAGAGATGCAGGAAGTTTTCAATCTCCTGCAACTGTTTCTGTTGCGGTTGGAGCTGAGCTTGTAGCTAGCTCCTGAAGCTTCAGGTGTGACCCCACATTGCCTCGACCTTTTTGGCTTCCAGAATGACTCGTGGGATTTTGTGTCCTAAATGATTATTGTTTTAAGAAAGAGACTGCCCAGTGTTGGAGTACGGATGAATCAAGGTTACTAGTTTTGTACCCTTCTGCTTCCCGTTTTCATGACAAGTCGCACTCAAACAATGCTAGCAAACGCCATTAGTCCAAGAGCGTAGATGCTAACTGTGGCCAAACTTATCTTTATGCTTTGAATTGGATTTGTTGCTGAAAATTTCAGAATTCTTTAAGTGCGCCGCTGAAATCCAAATATTACATTTTTACCTTCTGACCCAGTAAGAAGCATCTTCTCATGCTAATGAAGTGAGGCGCGGCTACATGTCCCCTTCCTCACCTCGAGCGGCGGAATTGAAACGGAAAGCCATGACGGCGATTGGAGGTTAAACCAATGAAACAGCAGAGCGACACAATACGGCGACTGACGCGCTCTGTGAGAACTTTCTTACGGCGTGCAGATGTGCAGGCACGAGAGGATGGGGGGAGGGTGTTCCTTCAGCTTCAGCTAGCATTAGCTCCAAGTGGTAGCCTATATAGAAAGGGGGGTGAACGTGGGGGCACAACCATACAGGCCTCCATTCAATTAGCATCTCATTACGTTGCCATGGCAGCCGGGCATAAAGCCTCATGAAGAGCTCCCTGCATGTGCACTCACATGTTGTGGTCACGTCACAAACTTGTCCGCTCACTATCCGACATGCTTGAAGTACCTGAACATTGAAAAGCTTCACACCTCAGCTCACAACTCTCTTGACTTCTCTGGTAAATTCCCCAAATTTTGTCTTTGTCAGTGACAAGCTGTCGTGTAAATATCTGGTGCTGTCATGAACTCGAAGTCCTTCAGTCGGGTCTCGGACTTCCACAAGTGTTTGATCCAGCCCAGGAGTTTATTTCCCCCACAGACTTTCTGTGATGTCTTCTCCAGCTCGCCCCGAACACCCACCCTCCCCTGTTTAATGCGAACTAGACAGAAATAGACCTCCACTGATGTGGTCTCCTCCACAACAACACCCAGTGTGTTTTCCACTTTCCAATTAAGCTTGTTGTTTCCTGATAGTCGCCTGTTCTCGATCGTTGTTTGTGAGCATTTTTCACCCCGTAACTTTCCATCTCTCCTCCCACTTCTCCTTCCATGTCTCGGTCAGGCTGAGTCTGCCCTGCGGTTTCTCCTCCTCGTCCTCCTCTTCTCCTTTTCACTTAGGTCAACATTATCTTTCGCTCTCTCTCTGTGTTTTCACTTGGCTGCCCTTCGTCTTTATGGACATTTTTTAGAGCTTTTCTAATGTTCTGGTCTGTGCAGCTGTTAGTGTTGGCTCCAGTGGCACCAAGTGGTCAGCCAGGAGAACTGCATCTCTGCTTGAAGCAAATCTTTTTGAATATTGAAAACCAACTGCTCTTTTGTGTTTTCCAGAATGGCTCTCCACAAGTCTAACTCTGAAGATGGATCTGGAGGTAATGCACCTTTCAATGCTTCCTTCGCAGATTGTGCTTATGAAAACATGTCCAACCACGCGGGCTTGTTTTGTGATTTTTAGAACACCACATGGCGCTGGTGCACATGCTAATTCGTACTTGTTTTAATGTGTTTTTTATATATTTTTTTATATATGGTTTTTATATAATATGAATCTGATAATCCATCACTTTTAGTGATTCCTTATTTTGGAAGTCCAACACAAGTGTGGTGTCTTTTCTCAGGCAAATGGGACAACAAGAAGAAAAACAAATCTTTCTGGCAGAATTTTCGGAAGTCGCCACACAAGCCGGTCATGAGGCAAGCTTCTAAAGGTGGGTGGCGCTCTCTGACTCTCAGACCCGATTCGTCGATCTCCGATCGATACTGACCGGCATGCCGATTTCCAGGCGAGGACATCGGCTACGTAGCCAGTGAGATCACCATGAGCGACGAGGAGAGGATCCAGCTGATGATGATGGTGAAGGAGAAGATGATCACGGTGGAGGAAGCTCTGGCACGGGTAGGAACCAACGCTGACCTCTTGACCTTTGGATCGTTCCCCTCTCCTCTGTCTCTTAAATTCCTGGTTTGGTCACTACTTTTCCCTCCATGACTGCAGCTTTACTAAAACGACTCACTCTTACTAACCCTGCATCCTCACACCACACACACACAAACACGCATCACTGGTGCGGCAGGGTTTCATGTTTCTGGTGGTGTGGTTCTGGCGACTTGCAGGATTGATCAACTCTGTGACTCAACACTGCCCTCTGTTGACGATGTAATGTGGTGCATTGTGATTGAACTGACTGGTGGATATTCTTTTGGCGCTTTTACTGTTGAATCAGACAGATTCTGTTGATTTATCTCAGTTCTCCAGCCTCTTCCCTCCCGTCTTTTTAACTGTCAATCAGCTTCCACTGTTTACCTGGACAGTCTGCACCGTCCGACCCAGAGGAATGACGGCAGAAGTCCAAGTAACACTTCATAATAGGAGTTTAGATCTGCCAAAAAATGCTCCTTTTACACTTGGTTGCCTCTGTTTTGGTTGTATAGTTTCTCATTTTTTCACATTTTGATGTGTTTTAAATGTTAAAACTGAACACATGGTTGGAGGTAGCTTCTTGTTGCTCTCTAGAAAGTGAAATATTGAACATGATCTGACTGATATCAGTGTTATTTTGAAACAGATGGCTCCTTTTATAAAGTGTTACTTTTTGTCACTGAAGTGTCTTTGGATTGTGCGTTTGTGTGGTCTCATCTGAGCTCCCTGGAAACACAAATCATGTTTGCGTTGACTCCTTTGTGATCAGTTTGAACGACCGTCTGGATTTTGGACATTCTCAGCAGATTTGACCCCTAAAATATTTCTGGTTTCTTCATGTCGGTTTTTTTCGGGGTGATGCCGGTGAGAGTGAGTGACCCCGCCCTGTTCCTCTGCCTCTCTAAACTCTTGTTCTCCATGTAGCTGAAGGAGTATGAGCGCAGCAAACAGTCCAGCAGTACTGACACTGCCGAGTGGGCTGACGGATCTTCGCCCACTCTAAACCAGTCCTCCAGCTGCAACGTAAGTACACCCCCGACCCTCGTCTGTTCCCTCAGCCCTGCACCCGCCACTCAACCACTCTCACCTTGTTTTATGGGCCTCGTGATGGAGGACGGGTTCTGAGTGTGACCAACCGTGTGCTTTGTTTTGAATCCATCCAAAGACAAAGAACATTTCTTCACTGTCATGTCGACGTCTTCCAAACCATCCTGGTTGTTGGTTGCTGATTTTAAAAAGTTGTTGTGTTGATATCATTTGGGATGCATCTCTTCATTGCTCAGAACAAACTCCCTCGGTTAAGGTTCACCTCTTAAACTTGTTTTACTGTCGTCCTCTTGTGATCATGCCATGAAAGCTCACTTATACAGCATAAAAAATTGAGAACTAAATAGAAATTTAAAACCCAAAGAGCTGTAAACCGTATCTTGCAGGCCACCATGTGGTAGTTGTTTATACAGGCTAGTCGAACAAAGAGTCCAAGCTTATGGTGGAGCTTCTCAGGCGTCCGGTCTTTGGCTGTCTAGGTAACCCAAAGTCTCCGGACAGTCTTTGCAGAGGACACTTTTATAGACGCTTGTCTGCGTGTCACAGGACCAACATTGCCCTGTCTTGCTTTCATTAACGCCCCATAACATCTCATTCCCACATGGATGCATTTTGGCATTGCTGTGTTTATCCACCTGCTGACCCGCAACACTCCGTCCCGCCGGCATCATCGCACTTCCTGGCTGAAGATGGATGAACTGGGAATTTCTAACGGCTCGGACTGGAGCGCCATTGTTTGGAGGAACTCACAGCTTGCGCCGGGGGAAAAGATTTAGACTTTCCTTTTAGCCCCAGGGTCTGAAATCGAAAGGAATGCTGTGACCCGGGTCCTAAAATTAGCCCCTATCTCGGCTCCTCTGGGGCCCCTAATGGTGTCACATAGTGCCCTCTTTAATAAAGGGAATTAGGTCACTTCCACTTGTACAGTCGCAGTTGCCATCGTATGGCGGCTAACATATAGCACGCATGCTGTCATCCCCTGGCGCGACGATCCCTGTTGATCAGAGCCCACATTCCAGAAGCGGCCATTAGCGACGTTGGGGCCACGCCAGAGTCAGGGGCTCAAACGGAGGGATTGTTCTCCACACACAACACGTCCCTTCTCTACAAAGTCCCCGGCACAGAACTTAGCCGACCGTCCTGCGGAAGCTCACTTGGTCTCGGGCTGCGGCTGTGTGATGTTGTTTTGGAAACGCTGCGTCGTTTTTGGCCTGGCAGTATGGATTTGTTGGACTTGACTTGCTGGATGCCTATGAGCGGAGTACAATCCAGATGTTCTGAGTGAGTTGGTGAGTAGAACCACTGGTAAAAGGCCTATCTCATGCTGGGGATGCACATGACGTAGCAAGTGGCAGCTGGAAAGCAAGAATTAGACAGGAAAATGACTTATATTTCAAAGCACAATGTTTGTTATGGGACAAAAGTCTCTGAAATAGGGGGAAAAAAGATTACATAAAGTTCTAAAGTGATAATAAAAAAGAAATGTAGTTTTCGTTCTGTAGAAGGGGAAGAAATATTTGTAAAGTAATTCCACAGTATTTGAAATAAAATTGAAATTGATGTAGTTAGGAAGGAAATTCAAATGTAGTTTTGGGTGAGAGGGGATAAAATTCCCTTAAATCCTTATAAAATCTGGGGAAATTGTGTTAAAAAAAAGATGTATTATTAGTCTTAAAAGCAAAAATAATATTTGAATGATGTCAAGATAGATTCTGTCAACAACATAGAGTTGAAATGTACTTGTTTTTGACGTTGACTGATCTAATTGATTTATTCATTGGATCAACTTTTTGAATAGCTTTGACATGTGTTCGTTCTCCGGTAACTCGGACACAGTATGAAGCGTGAAGCGATGACTCGGCAGTTATCAGTGGCTGCATCACAGATATGTATTTCAGTTGTCAACTTTCTGAGCCTCCTGCCTTTACTCCTCTCGACCCCAGACTTCATATTACAGTGTTTTGGAGCGACCATCTTGAGAGTCGTTGAGGGCAAATGGAAAGTTGATAGGAGTCCGCCAGAGTGATGCGGTGAAGCGGGGAGATCGAGGAGGAAAAATGAGCCCAGGGACAGAGAAGTAACAGGTTTTCAGAGCGTCTGTGGTCTGCCTGAAAGCAGACGAGTGAATCCGCTCCGGTCGGTTGCACACAGCGAGCCTGTGTGTGCTGGCGATTGTCACTCCGCGGTAATGCAATGACTGGTCGGCTCTCGCTTTCCCCGCTGGCCTGCGGCAGAAGTTGTGAAGTCTGATGATGTTTGTGCCGTGGAGGATTTATGGAGTGTCGGCCATGTTGTCTGCAGCGTGTGGTCAAATCCAGCCAGAGTTTGATTTCGTTGGACAAGAACCCGAGTCAGTCCTGCGTGTCTGTCCAAATACAGCTCGCTGTGAAATATTGAATACGCAAGTCTGTGAGTGACTTCTTGTCTGTACAGCTCTTAATGTCTCTATTTATAACATGCTTTCCTGCGACACAACCAGAATTGAGTTGCTGCAACAAGTGCAGCATCCCTTTCACTGGCCAGCCTTAACATTATGACCGCCTGCGTTTGAGATGGTTTCGGCTGGTTCCGCACTCCAACAAGCCACACAGCTCTTGTGTCGTTCTCAGGGCAGGTGACCCACTTTGCAATAAACTGTGTGATCTCTACTTTCAGTTCCTCCAAATGTTCGCTTCTGTTTTGACTTCCAATGTGGCGAAAATCAAATGCCGACCGTTAAAACGAGGGTCTGATGCTGACAATGGGACCAGTGTCCGTCCATTTCCTCTGGAGTCAACAAGCGCTGGGGCCTGATAGGCTTCTCCTTGTTCATCTGGAGTCATGTGTCTGCCATGTAAAAATACATTTTGTTGTGTTTGCATTCTCAAATGTTCCCATGATGCAACGCTCTTGCCTGCCCGCCTCCACATCTCACCCGACTAACTCGACTGCACCGTTGACAATTCTCCCATCACACTGGCATGATGTGTGCTAGCTCCCAGGGCCGCAGGGCAACTCCAGGTCTCGGTTTGGGTGCTGATTCTGGCCTCTTCTCTCCATCCAGTCTCGGGAGCAGTCGGACGACGAGCAGTCCGAGGACTCTGTGAAGTTTAAGAGGCTGCACAAGCTGGTCAACTCCACACGGCGGGTCAAGAAGAAGCTCATTAAGGTGGAGGAGGGAAAGAAGCATGGCTCTGAAGGTTGGTCCAGCCGTAGTGTAAATCTACTCACGTTACGTCTATGTGTTAGCATGTTAGCTTCCATTGCATTGGTTCCCGCTCTTGTGTCGGCCATGCGATCCTGACAGAAATCGTGTCTGTGACCTTCAGATTTCCTGAATCTGGACTCCCTGCCGGTCTGCGATGACAACTCAGCCCTGTACACTGGGGTCCTCAAGAAGCCCCTGCTGCCCCAGGAGGCGTCTCTTCCGTCTCTCACCCAGGACCAGCTCTCTGCAGACGGAGACACAGACAGCCTGACCACCTCCCCCTCGTCCAGCAGCCTGGACACCTGGTCTGGACACAAGCTGGTGAAAACTTTTAGCAAGTCGTCCAGCACCCACGGCCTCATCCGGCCCCCCAGGAGAACCACGGTGGGCTCAGTGGGGCTCGCTGGCTCCATCTCCGGTGTAGGCGGCAGCGGTTCTTCCTTCTCGGAGCTGGACGGCTGTGGACTAGACGACGAGGGGAAGCTGTCCCGGTCCACGACAGATGGCGAGATGCGGAAGGCTCTGGGCTCCATCTCTCATGGGGTAAGTAACAACGAGGCCCTGTACGCCTACTACGGCCTCACGAAACCCCGACCCAAACCCCCCGCCCAGTCCCGCCTGTTGATCTCCCTGGACGGGGATCAACCGGGCACCCCCAAACATCAGCCTGCCAAGTGGCACCACGGCAGCTGGACGCACAGGAAGCCAGACCCCAACTACGCTTACTCCACCAAGCATCTCCTGTACCAGCACTCGCGCAAGACCCCCAGCTCCCCCCGCCCCGCCGCGCCCTCCTCCCCCGCCCGCAGCGATGTGGCTAAATCGAAAGGGTTTTGTGGGGGAGGGAGCTGGGCGTTCCCTTCTCGAAAGCTGCGGGGTCGGACGGCGGTCAGCGAGCTGAACATCACCTACGTGGTGGAGCGGAGTCTGTACGGTCACCTGAACTGGGCCCAGCTGGTGCGGCCGGTCACGCTCAGCCGCGCAGAGCGCCGCTGCCTGCTGGAGGAGGACCGCGAGGTGGACAAGAAGTGGGCGGCCAGTGTGGACCGCTGCACCAAGCGCGTGCTGTTGCGCATCCAGCAGAAGTCTGTGAGTTTAGACCGAGAGGTTTAAACCAGCCGCCGCGTCCGAGCCGGACCTCCAGTCCCGCAAAGCTGCAGAATAGATCCAAGTAGAAACGCAAGTTTAGAACGTTGTACTATGAGGTTGACACCTTCAGGTTTAGTTAAATCACACAACAGCAGCTTTAGTTTTACAGTTTAACATAAACAATAACAGCTTTAGTTTTATCGTTGAAGAACAGTTTTTAAATCCGTCTTTGAATCTGGATTGAGCTGATGGAACTCATCTCGGCCTCAGAGGAACCTTGTCCTCCATGGTTTCAGCATGTCTTCTGGCTCTGACCCTGTTTCAGTAACAAATGAGCTTATTATGGGATGTGGAGCATCCCTAGAGGGTTAAATGAAATGAAGCCTCGGAGGCAGATCTGACGGAGTGAAGCAGCGACATGCTAACAAGTAGCGTAGCCTGAGCAGTAGTGGTGCTATCCTGCAGCTTTGACAGGACCCAGTGAGGTCGCTCTCATCCAGAACTTTATTTCTGTTGTGACTTTTTGTGCTTTTGGGGCTCGCGCCTCTGCGACTGTGACATTTTTGTTATATTTTTTGATGTAGTTTAGTCGATTTTTTTCGCCTTTCAGTCTCATTTATGGGTGCATGACCATTCCACTGACCATCCCATCAACTCCGGCTCTTTTTTTGGATGTAAGCTGCTTTCGCGGGAACTTTGTCATGTGACCCGCCGCTGTGGGCGAAGGCCGTTCCTCAGAGCTCGGGATTATGAAAGCCGAACAAGTGTTTGTGTCAGATCTGTCTGTCTTCATGTGTTGATGTGATTCAGGAGGCCAGACGTTCAGCCATATTGTTATTCCTCTCATGACATGTTTCCTCGTCTGCGTCTGCTGTTCGCAACTTGACACACATCTTTAAATTCAATACACGTAACATCCGACTTACTACCTGCTTACTTATGTCCACCCGTACTGATGACCACGGCCAGCAGATGCTTTTTTTTTATCCAATGTCTGGCAACGTGTATGACAGTTACCCCAGCATTTCACTGAGATCTCAAAGATCTGTTGACCTCATCTGAAGTGACCCTAAATTATGGTTTACAGCTTTCACTTTAGTTGCAAGAGATCCATCTCAAGTTAAATCCATGTATACATGTTAACAACATCACAGCGTCTGCACCACTTTTAGCACCCCTTTGTTTTCGGCCGTCCACTGTCCCGTGTGACATCGTGTTTCTCCATGAACGCCATCAACTCATTCACATGAACCCAGCTGTTGCCGTGTCGTGCCAGCATGAGTCATCCGTGAGCCGATCCATCGGTGGGTGTGGACGGGGAATCGCCAGAACCTCTGTCTCATTTGATCATGTTTGCTTTGAACAGAGAACCTGCAGCTTCGGAGGCTTCGACCTGTCGAACCGATCTCTCCATGTGGTCAACGCCGGCTCCGATGTGAGTGTGATGGAGCTTGTATTTTTAACATCGCGGCCTCTTTGGTTTGACCCAACGCTGGCGCTTCTCTGCAGAGTAAAGAGCAAGAGGCCATTTACAGAGAAGTGGTCAAGTCGCCGATGACGTCCCGGATCTCACTGGGCAAGAAGGTCAAGTCGGTGAAGGAGACCATGAGGAAACGAATGTCCAAGAAGTACAGCAGCTCTCTGTCCGAGCAGGTTAGAAGCACACGCTCACTATAATCCACATGGAGCGGTGAGAGGAAACTGCTGGAAACGTTTAGAGGATGTTTTGCTGCGAGTGGGTGGGAGTGTTTGTGTTGGTTACAAAATAAACACCAGAGCGCTCGCTCATATTTTGGCCTCATGTCTGCTGGACTCTGAGTGGGTCCAGGGCTCTGGGTGGAGTTCCTCCTCCGCGCTGAGATCATGCACTGATGCAACTCCCCCGGGCCTGGGAGAAATGAGACCTGGAGTGCGACAGCGTAGTCGCCGCTGCCTGGTCTGCTCTGGCCTCAATAGCGGGTCCAAGTTTCCTCTGCCGCCCTGGCGAGGTTTGTTTGGACTCCACGGTGGTGGTCCGAGGCTGCTGACCCACATATCCTGGCGTGGGTCACCGGCAGAGAAGCAACAACTATCCTTTCAGAGGGCGTCAGGCCCTTGCCGTTGTTCAGTGCTAGGCTGCCATCTAGTGGAGCAAGTCTTTCCAGGTCCAAGTTTCGAGATAAAATATTGTTTATTCTCGGGTAGGAACGGTGCTAAATAACCACACAACATACATCAAATGGTTGGAGACAAACAGATTATATTTCAAACTATGATGTTTAATGCAATTTCAAAAGGAAAAAAGAAGAATTAAATGAAACATCCCCAGTACATAAACAACCATAATAATGTAGTTTTCAGGTGCTACTAGAAGACATGATGACTTTCATTTTATTAATTTAAAAAAATATATTTTAGATTGTTACTCTATCCAACCTGATCGGAATTGGTCAGTAAAAGTGACTTTAAAACAAGTGTTACTTAAATAGTCTCTGGACACTGAAGAATCTCTATTTCTTTGGTTCCAGTCCAGTCCAGACGGAGTTCCTGGTTCCCCTCAGTCGCCTCAGCCCGACACCGACTCTCTGGAGAAGCCCAAGCTCAAAGCCGGAGGTTCAGTGGAAAGTCTGCGAAGCTCGCTGAGCGGCCAAAGCTCCATGAGTGAGATGATGTTTACAAAGTACGGTCACGATTGGAGGGGCAGGGTTTTGACTCGGCTCGTTCCTTCAGGCGGTCAGACGGTCAGCACCACCGACTCCTCGGCCAGCAACAGGGAGAGCGTCAAGTCCGAGGACGGCGATGACGAAGAGCTGCCGTACCGAGGGCCCTTCTGCGGACGAGCCCGCGTCCACACGGACTTCACGCCGAGTCCCTACGACACAGACTCGCTCAAGCTCAAGGTAGATGAGCTTTTACACGCGCTTGTGTTGAGTGTGTGCTTGACTGTAAGTGTTGCTGTGCAGCGTGGTGATGTCATCGACATCATCAGCAAGCCCCCTATGGGGACCTGGATGGGGCTCCTGAACAACAAGGTGGGAACCTTCAAGTTCATCTACGTGGACGTGCTGAATGAAGAGGAGGAGAAGCCCAAGAGGCCCGTGAGGAGGCGCAGGAAAGGACGACCCCCCAAACCCACCTCTGTGGAGGAGCTGCTGGAGCGCATCAACCTGAAGGTGAGTCACGGACAAGACACTCTCAGCGCAGCATGTCTGCAGACGCATAACCAAGACAGGGTCAGATGACAGGCTGCCGAGACGCTGAAGAGTAAACATGGCGTCTCTCATCAGACGGCCGTCCTTTTCTCCCACTTCTGCTGCCCTGCCCAAAGGCTGCGGCACAGATGAAAGCGCTGAAGCGTGTTATTAATGCGGCGGTTCCTCTGTTTGGCGCTGGTGAACTGGGGATGAGAGTGGGCTTCTGTCAGACAGAGTTGTCTCCACAGATGAACCTGCTGCCCTCACAGGGCGCGGCTGAAATAGCAGGGTTTCTCCTGCGTGGGTTTGCGTGTCCAACCTCAGTGTTTACGGTCCGCTCCACCTTCCATTCTCCACGCCGTTCGGCTTTGTCGGCCCAAATCCAGTCTGACGTGAACCAGCACGTCATCTTCAGCGGCGTTTTGTTTTGTGGATGAACACGAGCTGTTGACAGGTTGAGTGATGTGATGTTTGTGTCTGGCAGGAGCACATGCCCACCTTCCTGTTCAACGGCTACGAGGACCTGGATACCTTCAAGCTGCTGGAGGAGGAGGACCTGGACGAGCTGAACATCCGAGACCCTCAGCACCGAGCTGTGCTGCTGACCGCCGTGGAGCTGCTGCAGGAGTATGACAGTGAGTGACCTGCTGTTTCACTTCCTCCTCAAACGTCGCACCAGGCTTTTCGCTAGGAGGGCGTCTGGGCGTCTGCAAAACATGAAAAAATGGACACAAGATTCTCGACTGTAGTTTGGCCGCCGTATACCCGCGTCCTGCATAACCTGGCGGCCAAGATACGGTCAAGAATGGGATGTCCATTTTTTCATGTTTTGCTGATACCCTCCTGCGTCACACAGACTCTGGTTTTAGAGGTCACAGGGCTGTTACTGTCGTCCTGTACACTTGAATCAAAGATGTTAAAAGCGCTGTCATGTTTTCAGGCAGCAGCGACCCGGAGCACGGTGGACTCTCTGGCTCCCAGGAGAAGCTGCTGTCGGAGGGCCGCGGAGTGGTGGGCGACTCCCCCCGGGACTCCGGCTGCTACGAGAGCAACGAGAACCTGGAGAACGGTAATGACGGCTTTTCCTGAGCTCCTCCGGACCCAGCTAGTCTAGACCTGCTCCCTCCTGCCGCAGCTCTCTCCTCCCATCTCTCCACCATCCTAACACGTCTCTCCTCTCCGGACCACCCCTCGCCGCTCCTCTACTTCCATCCCATCTCCTTTATTTCACTTTTCTTTCTTGCCTCTCTTGGGTCTTCAGGCGTCCGCTATCAGACCTACCAAAGAGCCATGGTGGCCCACAGGCCGCTGAGCTTTGTCAGCCACACACACACTCCTGGAGCGCACGCACAAAGGGAGAGGTCCTCCCGAAAACAAAGGACTGCATTTATGAGAGCAAACTCGCTGCCCTTTCACGGACTCTCAACTTTCCCACCTGATGATCCGGAAGTAATAGAAGAGTTGAAGAGGGAATATTTCTGTTGATCACGGGACGGTTAGCATGTGGATACTTGTGGGTTTTGTTTTGTTTGCAGTGGTGATCTTCTTAGAATTGCACATGAAAAAGAATGGCGTGCCTAAAAACAGAATATTTTAGCTGTAAAGATTTGAAGAGTGCTATATATGAAAGTGTGTCACAGTCACTGGAGAGACATCGCTTCTGTTTTTCTGAATTAACCAGCTCATATAGTCCGATGAAAATAATGTAATGTAGTACTGTTTTTATCCAAGAGTTTAAACTTAAATTTCATTTTTGAAAATGTTCTGAGGATTCCACATGATCAAGATTGTTTTAGATTTATCATCACTTACAACTGATTTATGTATAGTATGTTTTTTTAAGACTTTTTGGACTAAAATATATAAATAAATATAAATATAAATTGAAGCGATTTTAATTAAATTGTTGTCTTGAAAAGTTATTCCCCAAATAAAAACAATTGTTTTATTGAGAGTTTACCAAACAACATCAGGAAAAAAATGGGAAAATTCATCATGAATAGTTGTTTTATGTGAAATATTGTCAGTTTTCGTTTTTAACCAAGGCAGCTTTTTCTATAAATAAATGTGTTATAGAAAATATTTTAAAGGCACCGATGTACAGAGGACAAAAGCATGACTAGTAATTGGCAAAAAAACACATTTAAATGTAATGTTATTTATAACGTCACAAAAAATATATACACAATATACATTTTGAAAATAAAAAAAAGTCGTCTTCTTTTATTTACTTTCAATTTTATTAAAATTATCAGTATTTAGTTTGTAAAAAAAAAGCTTGCATTCATGATGTACTTTTTGTAAATGCAAGACAGTTGCCAGTAACACGAACATGGCATGATGTGTTAAATTACAGCTCATTGTTCCAAAGGTCACATGGATGTATCCTCATGAAATCAGTCAGTAACTTAAATCATCCCAAAAATGAAACTGAAATGATTTGGTTTCCAGGAACAATCGTCACATGAATTCAGAAAAACAGAAAGTCATTTATTTCAGAAGTGAAAGGACAAAGATATTTTTATTCTGCTCTCTTTCTCTGCTTCAGACTGTATCATTCTTTTTATTTTATTTTATTTTTTTAACTGTTCCATAAATCATAACCGCTGCTCTGTCCAAACTTTCTACTTCTGTGCTTCATCCATGTTCATTCAGCCACAGTAGAGATTTAAGTTGTGGAATAAAAACCACTTCTTAAAAACACAAGACTGCTTTGTTCTTTATTCATTTTGTCGTTTCACTTTTATTTCTTCTTCTCTTCTGCTCTTCCTGCTTCACGCCGACTTGCTAGTGTTGTTTTGTTCCACTCTCTTTGCCTTTTATTTCACAGTTTACAACATTCTGCGTCTGAAACAGAAGCCATACATGTCATATAAAGCTCCTCCGCCACTCTGACTGCACGTCTCGAAATGTATTGCAACATTGGAGGGTCTTGTAATCAGCTATCATACTTTAGCCTTTAAAGTACTTGTATGCCTTTAACCTGGTTCATTCCCAGCTAGTAGGGACGTGAGGCAGAGGACACCCTGGCCAGAATGCACGCGCCCACACACACGGACATAACCCTTTACCCAGCCTCTCACCTTAAACCTAACCATAACCAAAACAAATGGCTAACCAAACTTCAATTCAATTATAATGACCCAGTTATTTTTGAAGAATCTTGTGAGGACCGACAGAACGTCCCACAAATATCCCCAAATAGCAGTATGTCCCCATAAGGAGGTGCGTTTCCAAGAATTGGTCCCCACATGTACAGTATAGTTACACGCTATAAGTTTCCGTGCACACACACACACACACACTTTCAATCTATTTCTATACTTGTGGGGACATTGTGTGGTTTCTCATTGCCATAACCCTTTCCCCAGCCTCTCACCCTAAACCTAGCCATCCACAACACATGGCTAACCTTAACCAGGACCCAACTTACACCCAATTATAATGAACGCTTCATCATCAAATTGAGACTTAACCTCGTGGGCTCCAGCCAAATGTCCCCACAAAATCATACGGTCCTCACAAGTAAGTGTTTTGTCAAGAACACCCCTACACACACACACACACTTAAATTCTGTTTGGTGTAATAAAAAGCTTTTTGCTGATGTCGGTATTATTCGCTGCAACTGTCAATGAAGCAGCGGTAAAGTGCCGACCTTGCCGTCGGGAGCTTTCGCTGGTATTCAGTGTTGAAACAACCTTGAGCAGCAGAAGCCTCGCTCCCGTCATCATGGAAGGACTGTGGTTTAATGTAGCAAAAATACTGACTTTGGAAAGAGCTTGATTTGTAAGTTAAAACTTGTGAATCTCAGGAGTGTCTCCGTTTTTAATCCAGCTGTAGTGCGAGTCAAGGTTCTGATGATGTCATCGGTGCTCAAAAATTAATACAAAACTCGAGATCCCATCTGACTAAGAACTCAAATCATTGTGCTTCACGCTAACTGTCGTAGGTTTTTGTTAAAGATAAACAGATCAAAAATAATAATAAATAATTTCACGATTTTACGCTGTGGACCAAAAGAAAAAGTGCGTTGAGCCTTCCCCATGATCTGTTAACCAGTGTTGGTAAGTGGCTTTTGTTGGTTTGCTTGAAGTGTTTTATCTCTGGAGTTGTGCTGGTGACAGTGTTGAGCGAATGTTGGGAATATCGGTTGTTGTGTTAGCGTGATGCTGTGGCTCAGCAAAGTGATGTGGAACTCACTGAGTGTGGTCTTTCTCTCTCAGGTAAAAACAAAAAAGCGTCGCGCTCCGGCCGCTCCTCGGCTGGTCTCCAGTCCCCGGACTACCCTACGCTGCCCTTGACCTTCTCTGATGAACATATCCAGCAGAACGGCAAGAGCCAGAGCTCAAAGTTCCCCAAGAACCCCTTCAGCAAGTCGTCTCTCAAGGGCTTCAGCCTCCTGCGAAAGCCCCGGCGGCATTCCCACCTCCCGGCGAGCCGCAGCTGCGAGGGCCTGGACGCACCAGAGCCCAGGGTCCCCAGGAAGCGCTCGCAGTCTCTCGGGGACTTGCGCCTGGAGCCGGGGCACGTCCCGGTCTTGAACCTGGAGATCAAAGCTGCCAAAGAGGGACCAATGTCTGAAGGCAACAGCCCAGCTAAGAGTCCCGCTCAGAACGGACCTCCTAAAGTTAGCCCCAAGAGACCCCCTGTTCCCTCTCAACTGCCGCTGCGCTCCCCGTGTCCCACCACGCAACCCCCCAACCTGCCCGAGCACTTCCCCAGCCCCACGGCGAGCCCTCCCGAGTCAAGCGGGAGCAGGGACAGGGCCATCCGGACTCACTCGAAAAAACCACCGGTCCCTCCACCGGTCCCCGCGAAAAAGTCTAAAGAAAGACTGGCCAACGGGCTACGCCACGCCCCTCTCTCGCTGCCCTCCTCGCCGTCTCCCACCCCCTCCCCCACGCACTCCCTCACCCGTTCACACCCTAGCAGCCCCATTACCCGTCACTGCGGCAGCCCGGGTGCCCCGGCTCTCCCGGCCAAGACCCCCAGCACCCCCAGCAGTCCCTGCACCAACTCGTCCACCTCATCGGTGGGAGAGGACTCGGGCACCACCCCGCCGCCCCCCTGGCTCTCAGACCTGGGGGGCAAAGTTGCCGTCTCCAGGAAGCTCTCCCACACCAAGATGAGTCCGGACCTGCTCACCCTGCTGGAGCAACGTCTGGAGGCCGAGGGCATCGACCTCACTGAGGAGCCCTACTCTGACAAGGTGAGCAGTGATTTAACTTGTGTTCACCCCCAAATTATTTGGGGTTTTTGACAAGTTGTTGGTGGGTGAGGCTTGTTATAGCATCACATTAGCCACATGTCACAAACAGCGGCGTCGTATGAAAGCTGAGTCGATAAACTACATGTTTATAACACAACCAGCTGAGAGGTTTGTGAGCAACTCGAGGTGATGTCAGAGATTCCATGAAGACCACAAGTGAGCCAGCACCATGAACAATAACAGATGATGTCACACCTCCACGGTCCAACACGGACCTCTGACATGTTCTGTGTCGCTCACGTGAGAGACAGCCCATGCGCTGAGCGACAGTTGTTCAGGCTAGCGGCGGCACGGCTAACTCCTGACCCATTGTTCTTCAGAAACAGACTGTGTTCGTGTGTGTGTGTGTGTGTCTAAGTGTGCGCCCCTGGAGCGACTCGGGCTGCAGCCCGCTGTGATGCGGTGAAGACTGTAAAGTTTATTGACTGAGTTTTACTTTAGGCAGACGGAGTCGTAAAAGCCTCTGCAGACCCCAGACTGCTTTTCTAACGCTGGAAAACAAACACTGAAGGGACGTGTGGATGTGGCCAGCTGGATTAAACCGACTCCTCAGTGGTGCTTACTTCATCGTGTTGGTTGCAGAATTAATGTTCCTGCTGCAGGACATGTCGCGCCTCCTAGAGCTGATCCTGGGTAGCAGATAGGTGCTAAGATTTCGTTGTAGTCGACACCACCTACCTGACTCCAAGACCAAGACTTCAGGGGACCACGACCGAGTCGAGACCAAACTGAATGCAAACATTCATTTATTTCTCACTGAAAGCTAGTCACTTTTTCCAAAGAAAATCAAGCACTGAAATACTGTCGAGCAAGTCCTCCCCCATTCACTTCCTTATAGTTTTTTGCTGGAGTATGGCTGGACCTGGGTCAGATGCAGAGCTGGCTCTCCTGCTCTCGGTCGCTCCGGGTCGGTATCTGTCCTCTCAGTTGTCCCGTGTCTCCCGCAGCACGGCCGCTGTGGAATCCCTCAGCTCCTGGTGCATCGCTACTCCGAGGACCTGGACCAGCCGGTGAAGGACGTGGCCTCCAACATGGACCAGCTCCGAGTCAGAGAGCTGCGGAAACAACACCGCATGGCTGTAAGTGGATCTGCACCCTCATCACTCTTGACAGGCCTCATCTTGCACTGCAACAATCCAGGCTCCTGTGAGAGATGTTGAAATCACATTTCTAGGTCTTGATTCAATTTTGAAAATGGATAAAAAAAAGTACTTGGATACTTCGTTCTATGATAGAAAAGCAATATAGAAATCTGTTAATTCATTTTTTTTGTTCTTGTTTGTCTTTTTAAAATAAAAGTAGAAAAAAGATAAATAGTAAATACATGACATCCACATATTTGTTCATAAAAGTCTCGATTTAAAATGAATGAGATACTTCTGATTTACTTACTTCAGTTTTGAGTAATATTGTGTGATTTCTTGTTTGACTGTCATATATAAAGACATCGCTATACAATTGTATCATGACCCAATGTTAGCGAGTGAAACTCAACATGTTGGTGAGACATACTTGTTCTCTAAAGCAGTGGTTCTTAACCATCGGGCCGGGGCCCATGGCTGGGCCGTGAACGCTCCTAGAGAGCTGCTAAAAGTTTTTTTGTTCTACACCCATTAGCCGCAAGACGCCGTTTTAATACATGAGCCACGTATGGTGGCAGTAGTGTGTCACTGAATTGACTTGACAGCTGCAAATCTGTGATAGTTACCAACTATAGAGAAGTTCATGAAAAGAAAAAAATGATAAAGAACATTCATGAAAGCAGTTTTGACATGACATTATGCCAATACTTTAATTTACACTTTAATATATTATTTTAAAGATATTTATACATGGTTATATTTCATTTCTTTTATCCAGAATTATTCAGAATATTCTTCAGTTTTTCCAATTTTCTCAACAGTTTGCATCAAGTACATATATTTTTTTCTTTGGTAAATTTGGTAAACATGACGTGCACCTGCTTCTGTTGCTGGTTGGACTTTTCGATGACAAATATCTGCGATGATCACATGGTTTCATGTCATTTCATGTGTAAGTAGATTAAATATGGTTATTGATCACAAATGAAGTCAAGAGTCATGAATCAGTTCTATGACTTGAATGGGCCCCAGGTCCGTTTGTTCTGGGAAAGGTGGGCACCAAGATCAGAAAGGTGAAGACGCCCTGCTCTAAAGTGTGTTGTCTCACTTCAGATTCCCTCTGGTGGCATGACGGAGATGTGCAGGAAGCCCCTGACCTCAGGTAACGCCAGCACCGTCTCCGATTGGCTGGTGTCCATCGGCCTGCCCATGTACGCCGGCGCTCTGGCGGCGGCGGGCGTCGACTCTCTGAGCCGCGTGGCCGTGCTGACGGAGAGCGTGGCGTGGGAGGCCGGCGTTCGCGAGGAGCGGCACGTGCGGCGGTTGCTGAGCGAGGCGCGGCTGCTGAGCGCCCACAGGGAAGTGCTGTCGTAAACATGTTGGACAGACAGACGGACGAATGAGATATCAGATGCCTTTTTAGGAGACGTCGGGAAGAGCACACGCTTCCAATGTTTTTGATACTCGGAAGCAGTTTTTACTCCACAAGTGCTTCGTGATCATCTCAGAATCAGGAGCGAGAACGTTGAGATTTCAAGAAGCTGTTTCTGTATTATAGCGTTTGAGAGGCTGGTATTTCAGCGGGAATGTTGCAGCCTTCCGTCGAGATGGACGCTCACTGTGCTCTTCCACCCCGCTCCTCACACACATCCCGTGTATCCGAGCACGTTTTTGGTTGCCTTACGCTCGTGACTGAACTGGGCCCAACTCTGGGCCTTCATTCCCTGAATGTGTCCGAGGACGACGGATCTCATGCGCCGCACCAGGACGGGATCAACGGGAAAATAGTTTGTTTGTTGTGTAACAGCACAAAATAATTTCCACCCCTCACGGACGCCGACATCTGGACTGTCACATCTGGAATTTATTGGACCGTCTTTGATTTACAACCGGACTCTTTTGGACTTATAACCAACGTCTACTAACGCTTTTCTCGCGTCGGCATGGAAACGTCTTTAAATCAGGGAACAGTGTGGGACGGACGCTTGCGCAGCTGAAGCTTCTTTTCCTGTTTTATTTCAATAGTTTGGACTATTCAGCAAATGAAGGTTTTTAAGGCCTTTTTCCTCAATCACAGTGGTGCTGCGGAGGTTTTCCAAAAGTGTTGGGTCGAAAAGCGCCGACACTGCAAATGCACTTTAGAGGGTCCACCCAGATGTTTTCTAGACAAATTTGGCTACGAGTCGAGCTCGACCACACTCCACTTTCCAATTAGTATTAACTCTTGATTACATATATGAAATGCTGAACACACACATTCTGTATATGTAATTGATATTTAAGTAATTTATTTTTGTTTTTGTCCTCCACTTCTGTAAGTAGCTGTACTATACGAAAGCAATACCTTCCTGCTTCGGTATGTTCCTGTAAAATATCTGTACAAAGGATTTTATGTGGTTTTCATCCTCTGGACGAGTCACCATCGCGACCTGAGAAGTTCATGTCCATAACTATTTGTCTTTCTGAAATATTATTAAAAAATGTTTCCTGCGACTATTGTTTTGCCCTGTCAAACTCAAGGTCTGAGGGCCAGGTTGGGCCGGTCTGGAAATTCCATGTGGCCCACGAGAGCTTCAAAGACTGGATGACCTCTAACACAACAAGTGCTGGAGGCGTGACGCTCAACAGGTTGTTTTCTGGAGTAAAATTCTCAAATATAGTAGTCAACAACTCTGACTGCGTCATGAAGTTGGATAGACTGAAGTAGTGAAGCTCCTCAATATGATTGAAGTGTGTTTAGAATGTGAACAGACCATTTACCAGTACACAGATGTTTAATATTCAGGGTTTCCCCTCCATATAAACACCTTAAATGACAGGCGCCACACCATCAGAAAAAGTCTCTTTTTTAAGTTGAAATCAGGCCTGAAGTGGAAACATACGAGGCATCATAGACTTTTTTGCTGTGTTTTTCACAGAAAAATGAAAGAAAGAAACTTGACAATAACTGAAGTTGTGCATTTCAGCTGGACTTATGAAGAGACGGACTGCGTGAGGACAGTTTGGATTAGAGGCAAATTTTCTTTTCATTATTAAAAACTAGTGTTTTAGCGTTCTGGGGTGGGGAGAACTGCCAGAGTTTCCAAAAATGGTGAAAACCCTGATATATTCAGTAAAAAATACATAAAAAATATATATATTTCATTTTTTTTCTTTTAATTTTTTCAAAATCGGAGGGAAAAAACAATCATGAGACACACACAAAGACAATAATATATTTTTAAAAAAAGTGTAACAAAAAAAAAATAAATTTAGGGGAAGAAATTCAACCTTAGAGAAACCCAACTGAAGAAAAGAATTGAGAAAAACGTGGCAATCGTGGTGACTTACAGAACGACATGGTTTCTGATATTTATCGGACTGCTGTTTCTGTGTCGCCCTGCTGGGTCCCATGACGTTGTCATGACGATGTGTTCTCCAGAGAGCGCAGGCAGCAGGGAGAACTTGAGACCCGGATCACTCTGTTCCTCCGGCCGTGTCCAACGCTGAGCAGAGCTCGTGGTGTTGAGGGACTCCACTGCCCTCAGCTGTTCGTCCTCCACTCCTGCACCGCAGCTCCTCCAGTCACGTTTCTCTAAACCTGAATCACACATGTGGACCAGATGTTTCTGACGACCAGGTTCCTTCCAGGATAGAGGAGTGACGGCAAACACAAGTTCAAACTTGAAATATTCAGGCCTTTTTATTTTTTTTGAAGATCTTATTTGACAGCTGTTAGTGCTTTCATCGTGGGATCGCTCTGATCTGTCTCTTCTCCAGCGGGCTGGACGTGCTGAGCTGGAGGTTTGAGCAGCACCAACATGGCTCTCCTTCATGAGGACTTCATATTTTGTGTCAATTCACTCAACCAACGTATTTGCGTACCCTAATATTTGAATATGAATTTCCATGTTCTCAGGATGTTTTAAGCTCACATGATCCGATCACTATGTTCCATGGGAATTGTCGCGATGGAGCGGTGAGGACCGAGGCTGCTGGTGACCCTGGCTAACTGGGAGAGAAAACTTAACATCCCACAACTGATCATGAATCAGAAGGAGCAGTGTGGCGTCATGAAGCCCTCAGGAGTTTGGCGCCAAATTTTTCACACCGACGGCCAGAAAAGTGTCATGAGGTTTTCTTCAAAGCATAAATGACTGTAGCCCATTATATTTGCTGTCGTAACACCTGCCAGATCCACCATCAGAACAAGACAAGTGGCTCCGGACCCAGCGAAGACAGGTCCCATGTCGTCCAGCAGTTTGAGGACGATGTAATGACTTCATTCTTCTGAGCTGGAGAACATAATACTGTGTCCTCCTGGTGCTCCGAGTGGGAACAGTGTTCCAGAGTGAGGCAACATTTCCAGTCATTACTGTCACAGATGCGTCAGGGAGTCTGTACAAGCTGCTGATAGAGAGGACTCAGACCCGAGATCACCCATGAGTCACACCATTTCAACACAGCGAGGCCTTGGCTTTAGGGTTTGACTCACTTGGTCGCAGAACTGAAACTACTTGTACCTCAAACCAAAGACGCGGCCCTGACACCAGCACTTAATACTTCCTGTGGTAAAAAGTGTGTCTTCAGTGAGCACATACACAGATAAACCCACAGATGTGCTCAGGCTCTTTCTCTCCAGGCTTATTTCACATGTCATTCTTAAAAAAAACTAAAAACAAAACATATATATATATATATATATATATATATATATATATATATATATATGTACTGTGTATATTTTTTATATATTTTTTTTTGTTTTGGTCTCCATCGAAAAATAATAATAATACTATATATATATATATATGGGCAATTCACTTTCCTGAAGGGCCACATTAGAAGCTGTAACGGTGGTGAGGGGCCATCATGCCAAAATATATACTTAAGTAACAAGGAACCGAAGAAGATGAAATGTTATGTAATGTCAGTGGAAATATGCCATGAAACATATTTATTTTAATTTGAATTTAAATCAACTATGGACTAAAGGTTCAAGAAAAAAGGCCATTTATTTCAAACTATATTTTAAGTATTCCTTTAATGTGTTTTGAGGAACAAAAAACTCAAAAATGACCGATGAAAAGAAGAAAAGGGCCACAAAAATACAGGCATCGGGCCGCATATGGCCCCTGGGCCACCCTTTGCCCAGAATGTTTTAAACCAACAACCACGTGCTCCAACTGCTACAGAAGAAGCACTACATCATATCATCTAACTGCTAGCTTACTTCCTTTCCACGTTATCTTTGTATCAGACAGTGTTTTCGAACCACTTGAGTGGCTCAAACTCAACTCACTCACTCAAAGCAAACAACACCCTGAACTTCAAAGGAAACGTGTGCTCGCCGAGCTCTCAGCGTTATTGTTCTCCCGCCGCCCATCGATCGGCAGATTTCATTAGAGGGCCATTTCATTCAAGCGCCTGCATTTTCATCTTGACGTATTAGGTTTTGTTCTCATGTGCACGGATCATTAGCCCGAGTGGAGTGGAGTCAGCAGACAAGCGTCCGTAATATTTGTCAACGTTTCTTCTGCGATGAGCCGCGGAACACAGTTTGTTTGAACGGAAGAGCCACAAACTTTTCAGTTGTGCGACGTGGCTAGCGGGGGAGGAACGATGGCGCCATTTGATGACTCAAACACTCTTTTCCATCCCGGACAATCCTCACTCCTTTACCTCGGTCAAGGAGGTTATGGTTTTGGATTTGTCTCCCTGTGTTCAAAATAACTTGAAAAGCTATGGACAGGATTTGATATGGGACGAGGAACAATCTGGATCCGGATCACCATCGGGATTCAGGATTTCATACCTTATAGAGTGGGTTGGAGTGGAGTGAAGCTGCTTGGCAGAGGGCTGCACTCTGTCTATCAACCTCTGTGACTGGCTGACTACACTGCAATGCATCATGGGAAATGTTTAGGTTCATGTCACCGCAACTGAGTTTATGTGATGACACAGTCAAAAAGATGAAAGATTCACTCATATAGAGACTGAGTGTGATGAATTATTGGACTGAATTATGAAACACCTCAATCTCTCCAGGAAAAGAAAATACATTTTTAAAAAAGGGGCAGAAAAGAACTGTTCTCCTCTCTTTTTTTGATCCCTCAGATCAAGTTGAGAACAAACAGCTGTTGTTGCATGTTTGATGTGAGATGCAATAAACTTCTACAGTATTAAAAGCAAAATAACTGCAGTCTAATCTAATCGAATGTACTGAATGCAGTTGAGGCTTATATGTATTTAAGGCAGTCCTTCTGAAATACTGGGGCGGGGCCACTTTAGAATAAAGTGTAATTGCATTTCAGGCAATATGTACTTCAAGTCTCTTCTGTTACAGACAAAAACAATGTTAATAAAGTTATTTAATAAAGTCATTTCTTGACTGTAAGTTGCTTTCTTTTTTGTCTCCTTTAATGTTAACTAGGACACAATGTTGCTGCAGAGGTGCTCTTATGATCACTTTATTATTATTTATTTACAAATGGTACTATTTACAGAGGTCAGCGGAGAGTGGGGGGAGAGGGTGCGAAATGTTCGCTCCTTCCAACAAAAAACAGATTTTAGGGAACATAAAATGACTTGGGGCCCCAAGGCCCTGAGTTTGGCAGCAGTGTGACATGAACTGTTGAGTTGTGTAGTCTGCTCTTTTCCACCCCTTTATTCCTCTGAGCTCGGGGCTTCTGTTGCTAAGTGTTTAAACTGCGGTTTGTGATTTGACTGTCGTCCGCCTCCTGAAGTGGCGTCTAATGCGTCTCCGGAGTGATTTATCGAGCGGCCCTGAAGGCAAAGGAACGATGCGGCCGAGCGCCACTGGGCGTCGCTGTTTGACGCGCCCCAAACGTCAGCTGTCGAAGTTTTCCACGCGCAGTAATCTGACACCCCGAAAGACTCCGGGCTGAAGGATGGACCCTTGACTCGGCAGGGAAGACGGAAGGAAGAAGCAGAAGCGGAGCCGCCAGGAGAAGCAGGAGCGCGCCTCTCGGCTGCCAGCCTTCAAATGAGCGACAAGTTTCACTGTTCACAGGCGGATGGGTGACTTTCCGCGGCGTCTTGCGAGGAGGAGATGATGAAGAATTACAGCAGCAGCCCGCCTCACTGCCACAGCCAGACCCCGCACCACATCCGAGACCGGAACAGCAAGAAGCAGCAGCCCAGCTTTCTGTGCGCCGCGCCGCTGCGACTCTCCCTGCGCGGCTATGGCTTCTGCATGGCCGCGCTCCTCCTCTTCTGCCTCGGCTCGCTCTTCTACCAGCTGAACGGCGGACCCCCCAGGATCCTGCTGGACATTCGGCAGTACCTCGGTGAGAACTTTTCCCACTTCGCTGCGCTGGTTGTTGCGCGTCACACTGGGACGTTTGTTGCGCTGTTACAGTCGGACCGCTGTTCAATGATCCTCCGGATAGATCCCACAATATTCTCACTCACTTTGAACCGATAATCCACAGCAGACGATCACCTTCTAATGTCATGCAGTTCGGAGTGACTTCCATCTAATCTACATTTTAGCTTTCAATTTCATCACTTGACCTCTGCGTTGACCTGTCACTCAAAAGGTGCGAAATAAATCAACCAAAAAACCCAATAAAAGAGTATTTGTTTTAGATAAATACGCGACAGTTAAGTATGTTTACGTTTACCCTGTTTGTCAGTGTTTTATTTTCACAATTGGCTTAATTGATTTTCCAGCTGTATTAACTTTCTTGTGCTATTTCATTTAATACGAACGTTATACGATGTAATTGTGGAGGCAGATGATATGGGATTCAAGTCGTTGTATTAAAGCTCTTTGAAAATAGTAAAAGAGTAAACATTTGAATTGTTATTTTCAAAAGATCAGTCAATAGACATTATTAAAAGTTGAGCTTTGTATGTGCTGAGGGGAAAAGTATTGCTAAACATTAAAGAAAGACACGTCTAAAAAAGGCATTTACTTCATTTAAAAGTTGGAATTATTGGAAGTAAAAGGTGGCCACATGAAGAAATACTCGCTGCCAGACATAAATCAAACTAAACAGTAAACTATTTCAAGCTGAATTGAAACGTGTCCCAGTATCTACTATAGAGTGATGTGAGTAAGCCACAAAGTTAAGCAGTCATTGATGGAGTGAATGTGCAGAAAACAACCCAGAGATGATCAATCCAGTGCGTTTCTTACTTGTGAGCTTAAAGCATTTAACCTATTATCTGCAGCCATAATAGTCTGGGACCCATTAGAGGAGCACTAGCCACAGATCAAGAGCCCTGTTTTGCCTTCTGTTACTGCGAAAATAGAACTGAAAAGTCAAAACTAAGGACACAGTTTATTTGATGATCGAGTAGCCGTACTAAGGTTGGAGAAAATGGAGCCGCAAATACTATTAATATTTCAGTAAGTCAGCTAAATGATGATGCAACTGTCCTGTTCAGTGCATGGAAAATGCACAAGGTGGATTCTCTGAATTGAATCGCAATCTTGTGAACCTGAAACGCAATAAGCCAAATGTTGCACAATATCCAAGCACGTGTCAGTGCGATGATGAGTTCGATATGAAGTAGAGTCTGCTACAATAATCTTCTGCTCTCTTCTATTTTTTTTTTTTTCTCTCGAGATAAACGTTTACAGTGGCGAGGAATGTGCAGCGTACAAATTAAACTTGTGGCATGTCGGAACAGGCAGGCGATCTATGATGGCAACAAGAATTTGTCAGCGTGTTCAGATGTAGCTCTTTTGACTGACAGGTGCAGAGGTCGGTGAGATCAATACGTTTCTCATGCACTAACTGTAGTCGTGTGGATCAGTCGCCTCTATTCAGGTGACTGAACCTCAGAGTCCCCAAATCTGATGAGCGGAAAGACTGGAGCATCAAGTGCTGCCACGCTGTGTGTGTGTGTGTGAGTCTGCGCTGGACTGCGGTGTGTCTGCTTGTGTGCGCTTGAGTCCTCGTGTGTTGAAAGCAGGTTGTGTGCTTCCCTGTGGAACGGCGGCCCAGAGGCCTTTTATGACGTGTTGAACATGTGGAACAGAATGAACGTCACTCACCAGGTCGGCCTCTAATCCGCCGGGTCACGTTGGTTTCCTGTAGCGCACACAAACATGTTGCATCTGCAGGTTACTGGCTGATTTCAAGTGTTACATTTCAAGGATCAATCGTAGCGGTTCGGCAAAACTCACTCACATTAGCAAGTAGTTTAGTGTGTTGCGCACTTAACATGTCAAATTCAGGAGCTTAAAACACGACTGATTCTTAGCTACATCATTCAGTCCACGACAATATCCACTCTTCTCCTCTCAACTGTGGCGCTGTTCTTTCGGCTACCAAACCTGCGTCGCACAAATTGAAGCCCTTGATATATTCTCTCTGTTTATTTTGCGCCTCTTCTGACTCCCTGTGTCAGGGCTTGTACGGGTCGTCTTCAGCTCCCCGCTTGCATTTCTTGTTCCTTCATTGATGTGTTCAAGCTCTAATAAACCCTTTCCAGCTGTTTGCATCCTTGATCTTCATCTCTCGGGTTGTGACTCAGAGGCTCAGATGGCTGGAAGTCAGAGTCCAAAAATACAGAGCTTGTCTTGTGACTCACAAGCAGCGAGCTGTTTCCTGGCCCTTCTGATCAAGTGGTCTCTTGAAAGACTAGCTTCTATGTTATGTCGAATCAGTATTGTACTGGAAATTTGCCTTTTAAAAAGATGTGCGAGTCATTTGTAGACACAAGGGGGCGCTGTGTAAGGTGAGCAAAGATTCCCAGGTGAAGAGGAGTCATGAGGAGCTGGACGGGAGTTAGTGCAGGCAGCAGCAGTGGGACGTTCTGGAACAAGTCAAGCAAATGGCTTGTGTGCAGGACATCAGTTGGCATGTTAAGTCAGTGTTTTCTGGGGGAGGAAGGGGGCGCTGTAGCTCCGGGTCGTTTCATTCAGCTTTTTCACTTGTTCCCCCAAGCAACTGTGATGTTTATCTTCAGTCACCACCAAGCGCACCACAGCAGTTTTCCTGAAGGTCCAAACTGTTGCCCACCGACTCCTCCTTGAGTTGGGGGGACGATCCTTATGTAACAGCGCCGTCTGACGCCTGGATGAGTCATCTTCTCCGTTAATGAGAGAAAGCGCATGAGCTCCGATCACATGGCTCCAATAAAAAGTTGACGTCATCGACTGTCAAAAGTCGCAGCAGGTTGATGAGTCGTGTTGCGGGGGGAAAGTTCAGGCTGAAGATGAGGTTCTCTGGTTATTGACGCTGTGTTTTTTTTTTTTTTGTGGTTGCACATTCAGTGTGCAGTTTATTTCTTGTCAAATCAGAATTTTATTCAATGTCAGTTTTCAATGTGTCGTCCATCCATTCCTTATCTTCTGCTTAGATCACGGGAGCAGTTGTCCTAGCTAAGACTTCCTTTTCCCTAGAAGCTTCCACCCCAGGTCATGTGAGATGTAATCTCCCCAGTGTGACCCGGGTCTGCCCCGGGGCCTCCGCCCAAGAGCGTGACCGAGCCACCTCAACTGGGTCCTGTGGAGGTGGATCGACTTAGAGTCTGTCCTGGAGGCAAAACACATTCTCCAGTCCTTCAGTCACGACTCAGTTTTGGTTTGAAATTTGTGATACACCAGAGAGTATTTATCCCTCAGAGGTTCACCAAAATATTGAGATGTTCTGAGATCTGACTAGACCATAAAAAAAAATATTGTTCTGGTCAATCCATATAACACCTCTGAAGTTGTGTATGAAAAGAAACAAGCTTTTTTAAAATAAAAAAAGGCATGTCTGGCAGCTTGATTCATCGCTTCTGCTCTAGAGGTGTTGAAAAACCACTTCTATATTAAGACACGACGCCTAATGTATTTGTGTTTAATGTGTGTGACGGACAGACCCGCCTTTATCATCACCGCCAAGCTGACTGATCGCCTTAATGCTGTTGTGAAAGCCGAGGTGGGCTCGGCGAGTGTGCGAGCGCGGAGGGGTTGATCTTGCGTGAGTGTGACTTTCTCCCTCCGTCAGCGCTGGTGCGGAGGGAACAGACTGTGTTTTGTTTCCCAGCCAGCGTGGAGGTTGCTGTCGGAGGGTGTCACTCAACATGCAGCTGCGGTAACTAAAGACCTTTAGGCCTCAATTTACGGCCTGCTTGTCCCTGTCATTGACTCACTTGCACTTTCTGATATGCCCGCACTAATCCGCACACTTGAGCAAATATTGGTGCTCACGCCGGCGCGGTGGACCCTCCTCACGTTGACAGTGTGGCAGGGATGTCAAGGCAGCCTTGAGTTTCATCTCATACTGCCACGCTCAAGTGTTGTATAGTCTGGGAATGTTGTGTCTTGCATGCTGCCGTCCAGAGCGGCCGTCTTTACTGCCTCAGTGGCATCCGATTTCTGGTGAGATGTGAGGGAGGGATGGTGAAGGAATCATAACAAGAGCAGACAGAAAGTCTTGGTACTATCTTCTTCACAGTAGGGCTGTGTATTGGCAGGTATCTTGCGATGCGATACGTATCCCGATACGGGAGTGGCGATACGATACATTGCGATGTATCGCAGTACTGTAAGTTCAGCGATATATTCTAATAAGAGCCATCATTTTAAGGGTAGGAAAAGCAGATAATGCAGTACAATGTTGTGGGCGTGAAAACAAGTTTATTGTGATGATGTCAGTCCAGTTAGAGTTCGATTTTAGAAACAACTGCTTATGCTCAAAACGACTCCACTGTACTGAAAGAAAAGGTTTTAAACACCAAAATGTATTAAACACGTAACACACATAGCATCATATGCAAGTATCTATGTATTAAATATTGTTACTCAAGACATAACATATGAAGTCAATATCACACAATGAAGTATCACAATATTTATGTGAGGCTATTGATCAAAACGTGAATCGATATTTTCTCCCAGCCCTACAGTACTTCACAGCAAGTTGGCCCCCCCTACCTTCTCCTGCTGCGCCACCCCATTGTCATTTTCACCAATTGAAATGTTTCTCTGCGGACTTCAATGTCTGACTTCCCAGAAGTCAAATGTCCCTACACAAATAAGTCAAGCGTCTATAATGACCATAAAAGAAGGGGAAGCTATTTAAAGAAAAATACGTTGTCAGTTTTATATATTTATTTCTAAATCTATATTTTATTTATAAATCTATATGTTATCTTTATATATTTTACATGCATTTTGTCACATTCAGATATATTATAATGTTATATATTAGTAATTTGTGATTCTTTTTCTTGTCCTCTTGAGAAATTTTCATAGGCTTTTTTTGCTTGAGCATTTGTCAGTTTCCTCCCACAGTCCCGAACACACAGAGGTGAACTGATGTTGGACCTCTGACCGGTCCAGTGCAACTCTCCCTCCCCTGGTAGCTGGGATAGACTTGTGCTCCCAACCCAAGTCCATATCTGAGCAGAAGAAAATTGTACGTACGTGAAAGACATAGCAAGAGCGGAACCTCACTGTGGCTTAGGAACACTTTTCTTTTGCACTTATCAGAAAACATTTGTTCGGTTTAAACTTGCAGAGGTCAAAGGTTAATCCCTCGATTCTGCCTGGTGAATATGAAGTTATTACGCCACTGATCTATAAGGCGCCGCTGAAGGGATGTTGACCTCTGCTCCAGTCATATTTTGGCTGATGTCAAGAGGGAAAGGACTTTCATTTCCTTTGATTGAAGCAGAATCTCTTCTCCGGTCCGTGGGGATTATTCCAAATGCGCCTACATGAGGCTAGATGTAATAAAGTTCTGTGTGAAACTCAGGTTTCCGTCCCGCCAGTGTAAGTCACTGATGCTGAATGAAGCTGCTGTGGCTGTCAGTGGCTCTTCCCTCTCCTGCACTCTGTAACCCTCCAGCAGCCACTCATGAATGGCCCCTGCCAGCCGCTGCAGTGGCCGAGCGGCAGACGACAGGGCGGCTGTTGTGGCCCAGACAGGTATGTGTGGACAGACAGAAGGTTTCAGCAGCTTTCTTCACCCTCTTCATCCCTGATCCTCTGGTTTGGAAGCCCATTGAAGTGAAAACGCTGACCCTTTCATCTGCTTCATCATCGATTCCTGTGACTTAAAAACTTTTCGATTCTAGTCAGACTCCAGATTTTAAACCAAAAAGTGTCAAAGCTGCCTCTGTAAAGTCCCTTAAACCCCAAAGTGGGATGGTTTTGATACCCAAGTGAGACGCTGCTGCCCCCACTTGCTGTTTAAGGATATTAAAAACATGGAGTTGATGTTCATGTGGTGACTTCAGGTTCTCACGCTGACAGCTCCAGCGACTCTGACTGACGCCTCCTGGCTGTAAACCAAATGTGGCGCGCCGTCATCGGCTCTGGTTTAGTTGAAATGTCACTCCATAAAAGAGTGAGGCAGGAAGCTTATTGAAAATGAAATATTTGGGCGTCAAACATTTTTTTTGAAGACAAGAACATTTAAGAACATATACTGTTCACTGACTGGAAAATACATGCTCTAATCTGGTGTTTTAATCTTCTTATGCAAGCGGTTTTATCATTACACGGTCAGCTACAATCTCTTCAGTCAGAAAGTGAGAAGTTTCCACTGTGAGGCAAATAAACAAGTTTCAACATCACAGAGACGGCACTCTTCAATCGATGTGGATTGATGCCGACTCAGAACTGAAGTTACTGAAGCAGTTCACTGCTGTTAGTGTTCAATTGAGGCAGAGATTTCACTGTGAATGTTAGCATCTGTTGTTATTTTTCCTTTGAATGTTGCATGTCGGTCTCTGTCTACGTGATATTTGGCTCACTAAACTGTTAGCAATGTGTCACATGTTCTCCTGCTTAGTCAAGACCACTGAGCTGATGCAGTTCTTCACGCTAAAGTAATCTGAGAAGCTGCAGTTAAACATTTGAACGTGTTTTGTTTTTCGTCTCATCTGACTTTATTTTGAAGCCCTTTACTGCCAGGTCCCTGATGATGATGGCTGCTGGCTCTTTCATGTCGGCTTGTGGTGGGTGGGTTCTGCTGAGCGCCCACAGCCTCTGGGTGGTTCCGCCACTGTTAGACAGACACATCATTTGGACCATCAGCGCCGGATAAGCAGCCCACTTCTGGGACGATTAGCCGCTGACACACAAGAAAGGTTTCTTTAATTCGGAGTTCATTAGCTGAGTGAGGAACAACAAGAGTGAGAATTTGTTTTGGCGCCGCGTCTGCCCTCCCTCCTGACACGCCGTTGTCAGAGCATTTAGGAAGTTGGTCCGTTTACTTTGGCCGGCGTTAAAGCAAATTCCTCTGTTTATTGCCGCGGAACACCAAACATCATTTCCGCCCCTTTGGTCGCGTTTCCACTTGTCGCCAAACACCAAATTCAAGTGGGCCCTGCCATTATTTTCCAGTGTGATGGACAGATCTTATGCCCCCCTCACAGAGAGGGGTGGCCCTTGGCTCCGTGGCCCTTGTGAGCGGGAACACGCTGCCCGGCGGTCGGCAGCATACCTTGTTCAAGCAGCTCCAGCTATCTTTACCCGCAGCCTCTTCACCACAACTGTGTCTGTTTCACTCGTTTCACTGCCATGGAGAAATATATAGTGGTTTAAAATAGCATCCTTAAATATACAGCAGAGCAGAGCGCGGCCTGTTGCCCGGCCCATGTTGGTAAAACCACAACGGGCTGGTTTGGGGTTACAGATTGAGTTACACTTTAAAGTTTTATTTAGCCCCCGTCCTTTAGGAGTTCAGCTGAGTCAAGTCCAGACCTTCACCCTCATATTCCTTCTCACTCCTTGGATACACTTTTTTTCTCTCTGCATGTTTTTCCAAAGAAAATCCCTGGAAAATATGAAGCGAGAGGAATTCATTAATATTGGACTTTGTGACAGAGTGACTGATTCGTCATGTAAAATGCTTAATAACATCATTTATAAAAGGATTACAAACATGGCGACCCGTCAGGCACGGAGTAGCCAGATGCTCTGAGCGGGTTCCAGTGAAAAGGCGGAAAAAGAAATGGCAGAAAGTAGTTGACAGTGAGAGATGCTAGCAGCGACGTTGTTTTTATTTTTAAATGTTTTTGCAAACAGGACTTCCACCAGGATTTCTTGAAACAGTGGCAGAGCGCCCCCTACCCTCACCCCCTCATTTTCTGAATTGGTTTTAGTTACGAGAAGTAATGCAAGCCGTCCTCACGTGGTCCGTCGTTGTGATGGGTTTTTTTTTCTGGATTTTTCTGTGAATAAAACGGTGAAAGCGGTACGTTCCACCTCCTTGATGCGTTGTGTTTTATCCCCTTGTTTCGATGTTTCCACTTTGTGTCAATGCGTTTGACATGCATTTGATGTGAGAGTTCATCTTTAAAAAGTGATCATTTCACTGCTAGTGTGGCGGCTCTCATTGAATCTGTGGCGGTTCACCACCCAGACAATGGTTAAATCTCTTAACAAAATAAAATGAAAAAAAAAGCTTAGTGAGATCAAAGGATACAGAGACTTACTATGACCAAAAGAATACGTCTATTAGTCATATAGAAACACATATTCTTTTCTTGCTGCTAAAAGAAGTTCCAAATAAATCAAGCTCCCATTGGAACAAGTCTCGGTCTGGGTCTCACCTCCCTTATAGGTCTCTGTCTCGGGTCTTCAAAGTCTTGGTTGTAGTCCCATGCTACAAAAAAACAGTTTTTAATATAAATGGACTTGTCTTGAGTTCTCATGTGTCTTCCCATACACACACAGGTAACACTCCTCCTTTCAATATCAGGACAAAGTGGCAACCAGGGTTTGAGAAGATGGACTAAAAAAAAATAACCGCCATCTTTGCTAACTGCTTTTGTGACCAAGAGGTGGTGAATAACACAGTTGCGGGTGTCAACTCTGATGATAATGTCGATCCACTTTTTGTCCACATTCACGAAGCCACCTATTTTCATTTGATTCTCATTCTGTATGTGGAAGTCTTTAAGGTCACAAAGGTCAGGGTTCATGAATATTTATTACAATGTATGAGGCATTGTTGGGGGATGTCTGCTTACTGACAGATAAAAGTTGTTAGTGCTCTGAGATGCTACATCGGAAGCAACAAATAATCCTTTATTAAACCATGCCATGGCTGTTAATGTCCCTGTTTAAACTAACACTTGTGAGAGAGGCCACAGCTCCAAACATGAATGTGACCCGTCGTCTTGTGTCTCCTGTAGGAGAAGTGCCTGTGATTCAACAGGTGTTAACTTAAAGATGACTTTTCTGTGCAGATATTTGAGAGGATTCTGGAAGCCGTGATGACAGGTGTGTCTTCTCAAAGGCATCAGAAGCTTCTTATTTCAGCTTCCCTGCGCAGCCTGGAGGCTCCGACCATCACAGACTTATTTAATCGCTGAGCTTTTGAACTTGAATGTTCCAGCGTTAGAAAACATCAGTTCCTGTCTCGGGGGGAAAATACACCGAATCACAATCCAAGCTGTCGCTGCTGCAGCAGCTTGGGCTTCAGCTGAACTTTCATTGATAATAAGCAACTGCATTCCAATCCATTTTGATTTTCCTTTTTTTTTTTTTTTTCTTTCCAGAGCTGCTTTTCTGCTTTGCACACAAACCCAAGGTTCTTTCCAGTCTTCACACGCAGCGGGAAGAATGCATTTATTTTTGTTCAGAAACAGATAGGTTTTACAGAGCCGCCCCACATATCCAAAGGCCAAGCTAAATAGTGAGGAGGGACGCCATTCCTCCCTCCTGTCACTCAAACTGAGTCTCACGAAGTCTGTGCCTGAAGCAGCCTGTCTTTAACTCCCAGTCAACAGTCACAGTGAAATCGATTAAAAAAAAAAAAAACGCTTGCGTAATGTGGATATCGAGCCAAATACTCGCTGGATAAAATAGTTGGTGATACACGACGTGAAATTCCACCGCTATGATGTGTTCGGGGATTGATACACTGGAGACTGGTAACTATTGAAGTCCACTGGAGCCCTCGGAAGACAGCAGCTGACACCTCCTGGCATGAAGGCGTGATCGCTCGGTTCCTCTGAGTGAAGAGTCCAGGAGCAGTGAGGCACTGTGGTGCTCATGTCTCGAGTGGGGAGGTTGAGTTTGATGGCCAAGAATTCGGAATATGGCGCGACACGGAACAGCCGACACAGGTTAACTTCTGCTGGTAGAAGCCGTGGTACAGTGGAACCTCGGTTCTTGACCACAATCCGTTCCAGACGGCCGTTCAAGAAGCGATTTGTTCAAAATCTGAATGGATTTTTCCCATTACATTGAATGGAAAAAGAACTAATGCCTTCCAAGCCTTAAAATAGTCTTTTGTAGGAGTGAATGTAGAGTGTCTGCTGCAGGTGGCTGTTCCTCTATGTGTGTGGCCGCTGCATGTGGGAGGGGTTGCCGAGTGAGTGACGTCTCTCCAGAAGTGAAGAGGTGCCCGGTGCGTGTCCAGCTCTGAATGTGCGCTTCTGTGCAGTTTGGCTGTGACAAAGTCATAAACCAAGTCACGCTCTGTCCCAGACTCGCCTCATCCCTGTCCCAGCTCCAGCCCACAACAGGACATCAAACCCTGGAGTGGAGGTGTGGAGAGCGAGCACCTCCCCTGTGACACTCTACCACGGTCCAGTGTGGAGACAGGAAAGGTTTTACACCTCAATATGAAGACAAAACAGTCAGTAAATGTAGCTAACGGGACACGTCTGCGTTATACACAATAACAAAGCGCCTCGTGGGTCAGCTGATCAGTCCGTGCACGTTATGTTTTCCGGCTTTTTTCGGTGGCGTTCCAGTTCTGGATCTTTGTCAAAAAATCTCGAAATTTTCATTCGAAGTCTGGGACGTTCAAAAACCGAGGTTCCACTGCATTTGGTATCATTAACCAGTGGTTCTAAACTCAAGGACACAGGTGAGCTCCTGCCCTCACTCACTCTGGCCTTTGGGAATCCCCCCTCAACACCTGGGACCAGTGTGAAGGCTTCCATGTTGTCTATAGTGGCTGAGAAATTGAGTTCACGTCACCGTATATATGCAGTGATACGTCAGGAAAATGAGCTTCTTTTCCAGTCTGGTTTTGGAAACCAATCATATATGTTTCTGGCCAACCATGTGTTCACCTGAAAGACTTGAGTCTGTGTGAGACTCAGCCGCTGACAGCCATCGCTAGCGGCTTTAGCAGGTTGAATTTCACGCTTCGTCTTCTGTCCTGCTTCTGCGTTTGACAAGGAGTCACTAAGTTTGTGCCCTGAGGTTGGACTGAAAAGCATTTCTGAAATGCTCCGAGGGAATGTGGCTGCTTCTCGTGGAAAGCAAAGCTAACGCTGGCCAAATGTCACGCCTCCATGTCAGAATGCACCCTCTCTCCCTCTGAAGCCGGTCTTCGTGGCCGGTCACCTCTGGGTCTGTGGCAGTGCTGGGGCTTCTTCTCTCTCATGGTTCTGTCCATGGCTGACCTCTGTGAGGAAGACAGGCGGTGTTACAAGTGGCACCTGGGTGGGTTCCCCTTCCAGCGTGGCTGCAGTCAGGCGGCGGTGGAAACGCAAGGTGTTTGAGCGAAACCCACGAGCCCACTCAACTGTTCTGGTCTAGTGCAGAAACCACACTTTCCAGATGTGTTGTCGAGACATCCTGAGAGAAAGAAACACATAGTCCAAAGTGAGGTTTATCCAAAGGCCCACAAGCCGTCCACTTCCAAGTATTTGTTCTATTCCAGTCAAGTCGGTGGAGGAGAATTTGATTTAGTCTCTGGAAGAACTACTGGGAGGATATAGTGGTGAATGAACTCTCCTGTGGCCAGTTGTCTGGCTGAAATCGCACAGGAACATCGTGTGATGTTGTCTTGCAGTTCACAATATATTTGGTGTGTTTCGTGAAGCCATGTGATCAGGAAATGTTTTTGACATTTTCTGCTGTGATATTTAACTCCAACTTTTATATTTGATGACTTCTCAATTTAGTTGTCATTACTGTTTAGGACCATTTAAATCTATATTTTTATAAAGACTTCATTTTTCTTATCTTGTTTATTGTTCAATATAATATTGTAGGCATTATTTCCTTTAATAATATAATTTTTTTACCCCCTTTTCTCTCTTGTTTATTGATGTATGTTCAAAATAAGTAAGAATAAATCATATTAAATGCACCCTCTATTTATTAGTTTTTATATCGTAGGAAATAGTAGTTACATTACTTTTTCCACTCTGGTTAATTAATTTTTTTCTGAATTATTATTATTATTATTGAGAACAAATATATTTGTTTTCCTTCCTATTGAATGATTAATATTGAGACATTTAATTGCATGCAAAATATTGATTTTTTTTTTTCTCCAAACATTCTTGATTCAATTTTTAATGGATTCAAATTTTTATTCCATAATATCATGCAATAATTGTCTATTTAAGTACAACTTTATGATTCTTATCATCTCACTGTAAGTATTTGACAGCTCCTCCCAGAGTGCCAAATATTTAGTTGTCTCTTCCAGCACTAGTCTGACGCTGAATTACATTATTTATTTTAATCACTTGTAGCCTAATAAATGACGTGCTCATGGGCAGTTTTCTGTAACCAGACAAACCTCAAAGCTCAGGCTTAACTGAGCCTAAACAATGACGAATGCCAGTTATTTGCAGCCTCACCTCCCTGGCTGGAGCTGCTGCCAACATGTTGGGAAGTGAGCAGCCGTCCACAATGCTCTGTTATTATAGTCTTCACTTCAGGTCAGATGTCACCTCCGGACCTTGACCCGAGCCGTGGGCAACTCTACTGGACACTTGGTTGCAGATTCTCACACAGGCACCTTTTGTCTGGCCTGGTTGTTTCCACAGAACAAACCTGGACCAGCTGGTGACATCACCCCAGGCTTCAGCTTTGGGAAATGTGGGCCAGTTGGGCTTCCCTGTTCTGCAAATCAATCTTCAGAAAGCTGATCTAATTTTCACCGCAAATCCTCGCCGACCCACGGCCAAGAACCGGGGAACTCTCCCGGCCTGCCAGAGCGAGAAACTTTTCTGTGTTTTGGCCAGCTGGAACGTTTGTGTCTTCAATCACTAATTATGTTACCGTTCCGCTGTGGAACCCTTTCCTTGTGTAAAACCTTCTCCATCCAACTATTGTCGGAACATACTGAAACACACCAATGACTGTCTGAAATCTCAGCGCTGTTGAGGGTGACTCAACTGTGCTGCTGCCATTTTCAGTGGCAGCCGAGTCAGAGCTCAGGTGAATCGAGACGTGACAGAAGCAGGTATTTTCCAAAAAACTGGCTTCCCCAATGGGAGTCAAACCCGCAGCTTTGTGCTCAATAGCCAACTGCTACAGTAGCACAAAATAAAATGTTCAGTAGAAGCCCTTTTTTTTATTATAGATTAAGCTAGTTGTCGTGGTGTTTTTTTTTTTTAACAATTTTTAAAAGGTTTGGTTGATCTCTCCGGCAGGGTCATATTTAAATAGCATAATAATTTTTGGAGTATAGACCGGAACATTAGCCCCACCCACTAAATTTAAGATGTGAAATAGATCTTGTTAAAGCGCAACTGTCCATAATGTTACAGCGCAACTGTCTATAATCCGCGGGTGCAGTGGTGCTGTCTGCGCCGTAGAAAGGTTCAAAACAGGGTCCAGCAGGGAGACTGACTCATGAAACAGACTGGGCAATGTTCTGAACTTGAACCATGAACTCCTCCGGTCTTTTATTGACATTAAAGCGCTGAGAATGCGCTGTTTTTGCCCGCGTGTCCGAAGTTCCGACACCACAGCCGGTCTCAGCTGCTGCTTCTCGTCTCCAGTCCTCCAGGAGATGGGCTCTGTGGGCGGAGCTGTGGACATGCGAGCGAAAACAGCACATTTTGAGTGGTTTAAGGTCAATAAAACGCCTGTGATTTCATCGGTTTGATGTGACAAGGCTCCGTATTCACTCTGTAGCCTGTAAAAATAGCTATAGGTAAGGTAAAAATTGGTATCTTATTTTTTCTTACCTTCAAGATTTTGACGCTTCTTAAGAAACCGTGATTGCATTATTCATGGAGAGCCGGTTCTGTTTGGTGCATCAAATGAATTGGTGCAAATGATGTGTTTCTGGACGAGCAAAGCAAACCGCTGACCGCCGGCAAGGCCGACGCAGCCCAAACGCCCAAATTAAAGGGAGGCACAGCGCTGTTTAGGAGCGTTGCTCACATTCTGTTTGTGCAGTACAAAGCAGCTGTGCAAAACTGAAACCCTGAAGTGTGGACCCCCTCACCACAAGGGATTTAGATGCTTTAGTATTGCAGCTTTTCTTGTTAAGCCAGTGAAACAGCAGCGCCTGTATTCTCCTGTGCTTCAGTATAAAACTGGATCTTGACTGAAATGCAACTTTTCAGTTCTGTTGCCCAATACTTGCGCGTGCTTCATCTCTTATCAGTTTGCATGAGCGTCACTCACAAATGTAATCTCTCACACGCTGAAGTCAGTAGTGGAGCAGATGGTGTGGATGATTCAAAATAACACCTTGCCTCTATCTGAGGCCCTGGTGCTCAGAGGCCACTCGGGGGTGAGTGAGTTTCCCTCACCTCGGAACGTTGCATTAGCATGAATCAACAGCATTGGCGTGTGGACGCCGTGTTTGTTTGCCCCGCCGCTGCACGAGTCGTACAGTAGCAGTGTGTGTCTGTGTGTGTGTGTGTGGCAGAGTGTCAATGTGCCGATTCTCACCAAGGAGCACACAACCGTGCCCAAGCACAGATGTAGAGGTGTTAAAACTACAACTGCACTCATGAATTTTTATTGTGCTGATCCTGGTGTTTGTCGTTCCTCACTCTCTTGCTCTATCAAAGGAAGCGGACACATAGTTTGTTGTGCTTCAGTTGTGTTTATTTTGGGTTTATCATTTGAATTACTTTCCTGTAATAACATTTTTCTGCACGTCCATGATTCAAGGTTGTTATGTGTACGGGATGAAAGTGAGCATTGTGAGAGCTGGGGCCACATTATGATCTGTGTTTAAAAAAGCTATTGTCAAAACTAAAAAGAAAATATCCATAAGTTGTCTTTATTATCATTCTATTACAGTAATAGTATTATTTATAACATATATGTGATAAAAGTATGGTCAATATGAATGTGGGGAAAAAATAGATTTGAAAAATAAATGCCTCTTTAAGAAACAAGTAAAAACAAAAATTAATAAAATGAAAAAGTCAGTTATTAAGTAACATAAAAAAGTAAACAGTATTTTATTTTAAGATTTGGACTATAAATTATTCAAAAGGTAGACACCATATATGGTCAATATTTCTTATAAAAAAAATATAATAATAATATAAACTAAGCATTACATTTTGTAGAACTGATTCTGTATAAATGGTGAAATACTTTTTCCAGTTGAAACAGTTCAAATATTGCTGCCCAAATGGAGGCCACACTTGCCCACCGCATCATCGCATACGTGTGAGGTAGTGTCACTGAAGTGTTACATAAATCAGGTGACATAATAATCAGGAGAACCAAACTTTAATAAAACAGTGAAGTTCAACATTATGTAAATCCATCTGTCTATTTTCATCCATGAACCAGAGGATGAGTCTCGGGGGCAGCAGCTCGGCTGAAGAGCTCATCGCTGCAGAGACATATGGGAGGTGGAGTGATCTGGCTTCCCTCAATGCAGAAAACACATCTTTATTCCAGCGCATCACATTTAGCTCTGTTCCAGTTAAGTTTCTAATTTTCATTATTTTGTGTCAAAATTATAAAATAAAATAAATCAATAAAATGTATTAGTTCTAGTGGCATTATGAGTAAAACCCTGAATATGAATTATGCAATATTGTACAAGTATATTATAGGTTTTAAATTCTTAATTTGTCTTGAAAAACATGCAATATTGAACTGATGTAACATACATGAAAAAAGCTAAATCTGGATGAGATTTAGTAACATATTTCTTAAAATATGTGAAAATAAAAATGCTATAAATAATTGGAAAATATGTAAGCATATACAGTACAAAAATGTTTCTGAAATTACATTTATTGGAGAAAATCTGTGTGAATGTATGTGAACTATGAAGGAAAAAGCCTTGGTCTAATTCTTTATGTTTATATAGTTTAATCAATCTGAGCTTGGTTATTTTCTGCTGTGATTTAAGGAAGTCTTTTTGCTCTGTTAAGCAAATACGTTTTTTTAAGTTGCCTTCTGAATGACTTTCCACTCGTTCATAGTCTCAGTTCGACTTCTTTCTCTGAGTAGAAACCATTATTAAGTCTTGGTGAGTCTGTTTATCTGCCTTGTTTTGTGTGTTTTCCAGAGCAACTGGTGAGTCGAACTGAACAGTCAGGTTAAGGCACTTTGTGAAGGATTGTAAAGGTTGTTGTCAGCGATATTCCGCCGCCCGTCTATAAATACTTCCTCTCTGTTCTTGGAAATGTGAGCCGCCATCTGTTGTTTATTGCGCCACTTTTGCTCTGTCTGGCCACTGTGGTCCCGTCCAGTGCCAAACGCTTGTCCCTGCCTTCTCCGCCGCTCCATTTGGATCGTTCGGTCCGGGTCAACACACCGTTATCACCTTCAGGCATCAGGTCCGGGCTTTGTGCAGCCGTAAACACGTTTTTGTTTTCCAAGTGAAGTAAGCGCTGAAGTTGTTAATGGTTGTTGTGGAGAGGAAGATTACCCGGGACAAACATGTGCGACACACATGGATGGTGGTCTTTATTTGGCAACTGATGAGCCAAGTGGAGTGTTTATGGTGAGGAACCCTGATGATGTCATACGGCTGCACACGCACTTCCTGTGGCATCTGGTAACACTGCGATTCCACGGTACTGGTGACACCCAAAGCTTCCCCTTCACCCCTTCACAAACATGCCTCAACTCACCGTCCTTCCTCTTCTCAGCAGCTCATACCTCTCAGTTCGCACCCTACATCATCAGCAAACATCATGGTCCATGGAGACTCCTGTATCACCTCATATAAAAACAGAAAGGTATTTGTGAATGTATATCAGAAAATCTCGGGGGTTTGAACCCAACATCACGGCCGCAGCGATGTTTATGTGTTAGATGTGACCAGCAGATGATAAATGACCTGTTTGAAAGACGTCATGTCTCCTGGTACGTTCCAGAGGAAATGCCTGCCAATCTTTGACTTGCAGTGACACATGAGGGCACGGTGAAACTCCTGAAAGCTGGTGTTCTCTTGAGCAAATGTGAAGTTTTCCTCCATGTTTTAGTCGCCCTGAGTTTAAGGTTCCCTGATCAGGTCGATTATTTTGAGCGTCTTAAAGCGGTATCTTCACACTTCCAACAATTCCAAATGGACTTTCTCTATGAGCTGAGAAGACCCTCCCATAAAGATAGGGTGATGCCTCAGCCATCGTTCGTTGAGAGTTTGTTGTGGGAATTCTTGGAGACAAATTATGGCAAAAAAATATAGTTTTTTTCTTCAACATGACATTTATTATGACCACCTGATATCAATATCAGGTGGTATCAATATTCGTTGGAGGTGGTCTTGTGTTTTCTGCTGTTTAAATTCCTTAACAAAGTGATATTTTTTAACTGAAATGAGAAGCGACTTCGGTAGAATTGGTCATTGAGCTGAAGTCACCATCACAAAAAGTTAAGCCTGAGCAATTGAATGCACCAAATGTCATGATGTGTTTTGAGGGTTCTAAACATACACAAGCTCAGGAGGAGATGATGTGGCTTGGATGCTGATTTAGCTCCTTCGTCCAAGTTGTAGTTGGTTATATAAAATGTTCTATTCATCATGAAGATGATTGAGAAGGTAAATCAGCTGGAGTTTCTCGCAAAAGTTCATTCCAATTACGGAATAAAGCATCTTTGACGGGCGCTGGTCTCCGTCGAGTCTTGTTTCCTGAGAGGCTTTTATGACATTTCCATTGCAATAGTCATATTTGGGATTTATTCTGGAGGCAGCTTCACCTTTAGAAATATTTTCCCCCGGCTAAAATGAGAAATGTGGCTCTCTTGGAAATGTTAGCGATGCTACTGTACTGTTATATAAATACTTGGAAGGAACAAAATATGCCTTCAGACATTAGTGGTGGACCACTGGCTGCCAGAAACTCACCGTCCACCAAGTTTTGTTTTTCTAAACTAAAGGTTTTCATGAGGTTTCCACAGGACTGTAAACATGTTTGGATGTGTGAGGTGATTAAAGACAAATTGGACTGAGTTTGAGGTTGGCACCTTCTGTTAAAGTCAGTCTGTATTAGCTATCGCTCACTCAACAGAAGAGTTTTCATTATTTTCAACAGTTGTTTTGCCGATCTGAGCAGTACCACCGGAAACCGTTGTGTTGCAGTTACTGCCAATACAAAGGAGACATAACAATGGCGGTAATCCTCCAACCTGCAGTTGTGATATACTGTGGTACCGTCCCGGAGTTGGAACAAATCGGAGTTCAAACCGAAATTTTGAGATTTTTTTTTTGCTTCGGATTTCAAATGAAAATCCAGAACTGAAACGCCCCCGAAAAAAGGCGGAAAAAAACCTAACATGCGCGGACCAACCATCTGACCCACGACGCGCTTTGTTATTGTGTATAACGCAGCCTCTGTATGCAGACGTGTCCCGTTAGCTACATTTACTGACTGTTTTTTCTTCATATTGAGGTGTAAAACCTTTCCTGTCTCCGCACTGGACCGTGGTAGAGTGTCACAGGGGAGGTGCTCGCTCTCCACACCTCCACTCCAGGGTTTGATGTCCTGTTGTGGGCTGGAGCTGGGACAGGGGTGAGGCGAGTCTGGGACAGAGCGTGACTTGGTTTATGACTTTGTCACAGCCAAACTGCACAGAAGCGCACATTCAGAGCTGGACACGCACCGGGCACCTCTTCACCTCTTCACCTCTGGAGAGACGTCACTCACTCGGCAACCCCTCCCACATGCAGCGGCCACACACATAGAGGAACAGCGCACCTGCAGCAGACACTCTACATTCACTCCTACAAAAGACTATTTTAAGGAACGCATTAGTTCTTTTTCCATTCATTGTAATGGGAAAAATCGATTCAGGCCGTATGGAATGGATTGTGCTCGAGAACCGAGGTACCACTGTATTTGACAGCCTCACCGACCACCATCTTTTTTGTGCAAGAGGTACATTATCAGTACTTCTTCCATAGTCGCCCTGTTGGTTTTGGAGTGTGTTGTTGTCATAAACCTTTGACTCTGGGCTGCCCCTCCTGGTGGATATGTGGGTGAACAGCAATATCATTACGACGCAGGGAAGCACGTGCTCATTGACGGTAAAATCGTTCCAAACGGACGGGTACAATTTCGTATGTAATGGGAGCATATATGGGCCTTAAGTCAGCATTGATCAGCTGCAACGTGCTTCAAATTAGCTGCTAGATGGTTGTGGCTAACTTGTTAGCAAACTAGCTCTCCTTAGTCCTAGCTTGACACTGAACAGTAACATTAGAAGACTAGCTAGCTCTATTTTAGCTTTGCTTTTTTGGGCTAAGTGGTGGACTCAGATTTCATGATTTTGTGATGTAAACTTTTGTGATAGATATTTTTGCTGAACGTCCTGTGAAGAACAGAACAGTCCTTCGGAATCTCAGGTGTTGGGACACACGTGGACCACGGTCCTACATTGTGAGGAAGTCTTTCCTCCTGTGGAAATATTCCGACATGGCCTTGTCTATCCAGCAAAAGTCTGCATCTAACTCCGATTTATGGCCAGTAAATCACTTATTTCCATTTTCATATCTTTCGCAGCCCTTGACGGGCCTCTCAACGGACTCTTATAAACACTCTCTGTTTTTGCATTTTAACAATGTGGGCACTAAAGCTGTTGGATAAATGTTGTCATCTGAAACAAGAAAGTTGAAAGCAACTTTCACACAGATTCATGTGCAGCACAAGCATGTTGACCCTGTGATGTCCACAAAGCTTCATCCCTGATGCACAAGTTAACAACCCTGGGTATTGACCTAGCAACACCCACTGCTCCCCATGTAAACTCAAGTATAAAGGGCTGAGACTTGAGAGGCTGCAGAGGTATTGAGATTGGCCTGGCTTTGTTATGCAACACTCTATTACACACAGACCTCCCGGATGTCATCAACTTTCCTCTCAGATTCTTGGTCACTTGCATGTGGTTTTGTGCTATTAACTCTCCCGCTGCTGAGAGTGTTCCCTCGTGGCAACAACTATTATCAGCTTGTTTGGCGTCAATAAACAAACATTTTGTGGTGTTGTGTTGTGTGGTTGATGTGTAGCGGAATCGGTGTCTAATCACTGCAAAATATTTATTTTCTACTGTATAATTAGATCCATGTTTGCGGCAGAAAATCTATCAATCTATCACTGTGGGAGTGTGACTGGGGGAACCAAGTTGGAAAAGATGTAGTACACATGCCCATCCTGTGAGTGGTGCTGCAGCTCTCTGGATATTCTGACAAACAACAAAGAAGAATTGTTAGCATCTTCACAGACTGTTTTCTGCTTTATTTTGGGATTAAATGATAGGAGTGTTGGACGGCGAGTGAGAGCGAGAGGCTAGTAGTGCTAGTCAGCGTTGTCAGAGTTAGCAGCTACAAGGCGACGCCGCAAAGGTATGAACATTTTCGGGGGAGACGCAGTTGTTGTGAAGGCTGGTGCTTTGCCTCTGTGTCAATTCACAGCTTTTTTCAGTTCATCCCACAGGTTTGTTTTGGAAATAGCAGTTAGCATAGTGTTAGTTTCCCACTGAGCAACAAGGCGCAGATTGGAGTCTCGTGGAAGTAAAACAGCGCTGTAAAATGATTCACTTCTCTGTGACTCATAAGTGGCTTGCTGCCTCCTGGCTATGACTCTTCTCCAGCGCTTGTCTCTCATATAAACGTAGGTTATATCGTTTCTGGCCACAACTTTGATATAATCCCTATCATGAGGAATGACTTGCATCTCAGATGCTCAGTCAGTCCTGCTAGATATTTATAGACTGAGGGTCACCTAGTTTTAAACATTGTCGAGGATTGGTAACAATGTTTCAGCGGTTCGTCTTGAGAACTCCCTGTCGAGTCCACAGCCTGATTTCATATTTTCCTCCCCCTGACTTTCAGTCTTCACGTTTCCTCGCTCTGTAGCAGACTCCCCCCTCACGTCTCCCACTTCTGTGCCTCTGACAAACCCAGAGGGATTTCAAAGTTCCTCTGCTTTCCCTTCTTAATGTGTGATCTTTTCAGGCCGTCCTCAGTGGTAGCGCAGCAGCAGGTGATTCAGAAAACAAACCACCCAGCCTCACTGTTTTTCAACAGCAGCTTCTCTGGTAATTGATGCTGCCGACCGCAGGAAGCGAGAGATTCACAGTTTCCTCCTTGTTCATGTGGTTGCCTTCCGCTCTCATGGTTCATCTGTTTTTGACTTTATTTCGGCACCAGCGGGGGGTGAATGTTCTCTCTGCAATCGTTGGCTCGTCTCCTCCATATTTTCTAAGTGGCTGCACGTACATCCAAGCATGAAGCCTACAGAACTCACCCGGAGTGTGAAGGCGCGTGGAATTAAAGGTGCCCCGCTGGTTGAAGACGATTTGTAAAAATCAAAAGTCTGGGTGGCTGTTGAACATTCCCTGCTGCCTGTAGGGCCGACTGAAGCCTTGTAGAACCTGACTCATCGTGCGTCAAAAAATCATAGTTTCCCCTTCAGCACGCACCATCTCTCATCATCTGCTTTTTTTTTTTAAAGATATTAACCAGGAATTTATTAATGATCTAACAAGAGCCAAACATCCAGAGGTGACCTCATTTAATTAGACAGAGCTCCACACCAGATGCGTTATGTTGAGACATTTTCACTCTTAGGTTAGTGTTCAGTCTAGTTTACTAAGTGGAGCACAATTTTTTTTTTCCTTAGTTTTTGTTAAGTTCCAATGTTTCATTTTTAAACCTTTTAGTTTCATTTTTATTTTGGGGACCCGACCAACATTTAAGTAGTTCAAGTTTTCCTCTGACTTGGAAAAGCAGCTCTTTATTTTTGACCATTTATAGTAAGGTATTGGCTCAGAAAAGTTTTGTTTTCTCTTTTTCTATTTTATTTATACTTAATCTGATTATTCTCTACGTGGCACAGGATTGTTTATTGTTTAGTGACGACTGTTAGCGCACGCTGCTCAGCCCCCAGCAAAATAGCATCAACGTGCCGCCTAGCTTAGCATCCAGCATCCCGCCTTGTCGCTGTGTGTCGTCTTGCTCTGCAGTGTTGTTTTTGTGCTTTTCATGTGGCGTTGTGAATTTGTTTGCAATGACTGGTTGATGTTCTGAATCTAAGTGTTCTACTGAACCTTGCTCCAAGGTGCTAACTGTCAGTTAGTTTGTAGATTTAGCCTTGATTATCACAGAATGTTTAACTAGGGTCAGGCAGCGAGGGACACACTCTCATTTCCACATTATCTCTCAAAACAGCTGGCAAATATTAAGAAAATATCTACCGATTAAAATGTAAATTCATATGAAAGTCATAGAAATTGTCAGTGCATAGACTGCAGGACAGTAAGTAACAGTCCAATAATGTGGACGAACAGCGAGTCCTGCTGATACATGCTGTGTCTTGAGCCTACAAGCAAAGTCATTTTAAGATAAAGTACATCCAAGTTGTGTTGTTTGTGACACATCCTGCAAACTGGCTGGTGTTTGACAAACTACATTTGCTTGACGTAAAACTCCAGTTGAGGTTTGTTTAAGGCAGAACGTTTAGCTTGACCAGCCAACCAAACAGGAAATGTCCGATCAAGATAAACTTCAGAAGCTGTTAGTGTCTAAATGTTGACTTTAAAAACATGTTCCACTCTCTTCTGAACACGCTGAAGAGCCCTCCAGCCTCCCTGCTGTTCTCTATCACCACCCTCTCTCCTCAGTTGTCCTCAAGTACCTACATTTGACTTTCTTTTTGTAGGGAATTGTGTGAAAAATCACTGGTCAGTCAAAAAGGCCACCGACAAGCTCTTAATCCAAAAGGACAGGCTAGCAAGGCAGCTGGTGTCGTGCCAACATTTCCACAAACACATACGAGGTATGTACCAATCGCTCGGAAACGGGGGTGACTCCCACAACCTTTGAATCTATCTTGAAGAACCATCGCTCTATGAGCTCTGACTATCTCAAGGCTTTTTAAACCAGGATGTCACACGGAAGAGGAAGTGTTTGATTTTGGGATGCAACTTGCATGCAACCAGTTTAATCTCCGTAGAACTGACAAGCTCAGTAGAAAAACAGAAGCTCTGGACCAGTCAGGAGGCTGGATTTCCAGGCAAGGGTTGCAAATGCTTATGCTGTGTTTCCTTCAGTCTGGTTAGGTTTTTCCTCGGGTGGTGTGGTCTCTTCGCCCCAGGCCTGTACCCACTGAGTGGACTACCGTATTACGGGGCAGGGACTTCATGATGTGCTGTTTCGTACAGTGTTTTTCCGAAGGCTTCAGCGTTATTTGCCTTCCTTTTATAGCTTCAAAAATGGAAGTGTCCTTTGTGCTCTACCATGTTGTGAGTGTACCCCCAATGACTCACAGGAAAGGATCACAAGTTCATTTGTGCTAATGTCTTGCCGTGCAGGTTTGTTGAAAAGCTAAACAACAGTGACATTTCTGTTCTTACAAGATATATTTGATGAATTGAATCTTATCCTGGGTTTGAGAAGCTTCTGAGCTGATCCGAACACTTCATTTTGCTGTTTTCAGTCAACAGCAAAATTTCGTCGACGTCGAAATCTGTGTGTCAATGCGTCATGTTGCTGCTGGTGAAAACACACACACGGGCCGCAGGATGGATATCGAGAACTGGTTGTTATTGAGAAGCAGTGAGAAAATATCACATTCTCTGGAATCATTAAGATATGTTCATTTTTGTACCTTTAACTGGTTCCTGACTGAGGTCTGACTCCAACTCGCTGCCGTTGCAGTGCGCCCCAGGCTCCGCGTCACCACCTCCGACTGACGTTTGCGTTTTGTTTGTGAAGAAAACGCGTCTTAAGGATGAGCAAACCCCTTCGACACCATGGTAGAATGATGAAAGAGTGTCCCGTGTTTGGTCTGTGACACCACTCACCCTCGAGCTAACTGCTAGCACGTCGGTTAGCACGGAGCTACACGCCGAGCAAAGCCTCAAAAAAGGGTCAGAAAATGGTCTGTGTTGGGTCTGTTGGGCTGGAAGTGGTCATGTAAGAGAAGGTTTTATTCATTGCCTCAGGTATATAAGGGGTCTTGTGTACTTGCTTTGGTTCCAGCTACAACACTTTTTTTGAGAATAGCAGAGAATATATCTGGAAAATAAATAGCTTGGTTGATTCATTTGTTGTATTGTAAAAACCCCTGCATTCTATTTTGGCAAACACTTGGAAAAATGACCTTGCCAAAGGCTTTTTTCATTATTTTAGTTTGACATTCAGTTGGCGAAATATCAAAAAGCTTTTTGTCGAAGAACCAACTGAAATGATTTCATTGGGTGTTTTTACGTTTTTAGTATATGGAACACATTGGTCAGATGTGGAGTTGCATCTCATCATGGAAGGGCAACTGATCATGCTGGAAAATGAACGAAAATGTTTCTGCAAAGGTCAGGAACAGTCGGAATAATTAGTCCGGAATAATCTGTGGTTCTGTCTGTGGAAAGGGAATTTAATGCGCACCAGCAGAATAGAACATTTCCAAGTATTCCTTCCAGCTATTTTTGCTTTCTAGTATTAAGGTCATCTCTCGCTGTAGCGCCGACACATGTGGTGTGGTTTGTCCCTGTCATGAAATATCCACGCTGGCGACCACTGATGCCCACCGAGCTTTCCAACCCCGGGACACGTGTGTGTACCTCCACGCTCCCGCACACCTCCCCCTCCCATATCCGCAACCAAAATTTAAGGCGAGCATGAAGTGAGTCCTCATACCAGGCGAGGGCACCTGCAAAAACATGGCACAACTTTTCTATTTATGTGACAAAACATCCGACACCCAAATGATGGAGGGGTTTTGTGGAGGAGGGCGGAGTAGGTGGAGTCGCTGACCCTGAGTGTAACTCCCTTCTGTAATTAGTGTGAGATGTGTTGGGCCACGGGTCGTAATGGAGGGCTGCTCCTTCAGTCCAAATCAGAGGGTTGGGTGACCACACACACGTATATGTTCGCCCGCGCCCGCTGTGCACCTTCACACTGCTCACTATGTGTTTGTGTCGTGCGGCACAAATGTTTAGAGGAGACTAAAGACAGGCTTCATTGTGTTTCTTCAGCTGCAAGTTTTTGTCGATTCTTCTGGATGTGAAGGAGTTGAGCCACACACCTTTAGAGATCTGTAGAACGCGGTCCAGAAGAGAAAGTTTACGGTCTTTACAGTCTTGAGAACCTGTCATTAGACTTCGACAGCGCAGCATCTTCCTTATGCAAAGCCTCTTGGTCGCTTCTCAGACGTGCTTATTAAAGCGGTGTTTTTGCTATGTAAATACACGTTTACGACCACGTTTGTGAAGCACGCCAACAATAAGAGCAAACATTCCGCAGACATTTGTTCAGGGCTCAGGCTCACGCTCAGTGTGTTATCCCTCAAGATAATGTTTTCCCTGTCAGGATGTTTTTGCCAGATGTTCAGCGATCAATTGAGTTGCACCGTAATGGCAGACAAATATGAAAATATGACAATAAATCAGGACATAGATGTGACATGCAACACAAATAAAGGAGCTTAAAGAAGTATTTGTTAATGAATAAAAAAATGAAAAATAGTGGAGGGACTGTTACGATTAATTAAATACAACAAAAAATAATTTTATTTTATTTTATTTAACAGTTTCCTCTCCAGACAGCACGGAACCTTTGCAAGTGTAAGATGATAACAACAACAACAAACATGGAGGAATCCCTGAACAAAAGCAAACAAAAGCAACTGTTTGCTTTTGTTCAGGGATGTTTTTCACTACACAATGACCATGACTGAAATTCTTATCCAAATATTTTCAAGAGATTAAAAGAGCTTTAGTTTAAATAAGGCGACATAAAAACTTGAATATAGCCACCATCCTGATTTATTGTGTCAAACAAAATAAACAATATTTTTCTGTTTAAATGTATCTATGGGTCCATCATTTGATTCAGGAATATACCAAATTCGTTCACATTGAAAAATTTGGCTTCTTGTGGCCAATATTCTGATACCATTAAACTGAGATTAATTGATATAAATTAATCACAAATTATTATAATTTCTTTAATCGAATTCCGCCCCTAATAAGAATATATAAATAAATCCAATGCGTGTTGAGAGAGGGTAAAAGTCAAACTGTAAGTTAAAAAAAATGAAAAAAACAAGAAAATTCTATATATAATGTGAACTGTATTGTCATATTAATTGTTCAGCATAAAAAAAACAAATCTCATTTCCAATATATTTTTGCTCAGTTGATGATTTCATATTAAATTTAGGCGGCAGGGGAAATTACAAAATGCTTTTTTTGTTTTGTCATGGTGTGAGTAATGGAGCTTCTCTGGAGCTTACCTCATAAAGTTCCTGTTTCATATCTGATGTAGTCAGAGATTAATGTCTGGAAAACCATCTGACAGGACAAACATTTTCCCTTGCACAACAAGTCTCTGCCTCAAGTGTCAGCAGAGGCTTGTAAAGACCAGCGCTGGTTTCATTTTCTCTGCCGCTAATGCAGACGTGTAAGCCGTGTGCTTCCATGACTGTATTCAGGAGACAATTCTAGCCTGGTTTGCTTTACTGCAGAGGAAAGTTCATAGATCTTGTGACACATAATCCAATTAACCATTTAGCTGCATGCCTCCGTAAACCGCCGCTCATTAGTTTAGCCCTCAATCACTCTCCGGCTTTGTCAACAGTCAAGGAGTCAAAGTTGTTTTCACAGAAAGTTCTGCCAAACCGTGTTTTTGACAGACTGCATGTGTCGCTTGTTATGTTTTGGTCAAAATGGTTTCTGTTTTATGACATGAATAAGACTGGAATCTGAGCCAGTGGGAGGCGACTGAACCCGCTGACCTCTACTTTTAAGCAATTTTTCTACTTGACCTATAAGCTCTTATTATCTATGCGTCACATGTGGGGATCAAAAACCCAGGAGGAAATGATAATTGCATGTCTTATTTTGGGTTCCCTGACATTTTGCATGCTTCATGAAATGAACTGAATGTCATGTGCTTATTAAAATAACCCTAAAAGTACATTCCTATTAATAAGACGAGTAAATACTAAAATATGTGACTCAGACGGAGTTCAAGTATCCCGGGGTCTTGTTCTCGAGTGAGGGAAAAGGGGAGCGTGAGATTGATAGACGGGTTGGTGCAGCGGCAGCAGTGATGCGGTCGCTGTGTCGGACCGTTGTGGTGAAGAGGGAGCTGAGTCTCAAGGCAAAGCTCTCGATTTACAGATCGATCTGCGTTCCCACCGTCACCTATGGTCGCGAGTTTGGGTAATGACCGAAAGGATGAGATGGCGGATACAAGCGGCTGAGATGAGTTTCCTCCGCAGGGTGGCTGGGTGCACCCTTAGAGATAGGGTGAGGAGTTCGGTCATCTGGGAGGAGCTCGGGGTGGAGCCGCTGCTCCTCCACATGGAGAGGAACCAGTTGAGGTGGCTCGGGCATCTGATCCGGATGCCCCCTGGACGCCTCCCTGGGGAGGTGTTCCGGGCATGTCCTACCGGGAGGAGACCCCGGGGAAGACCCAGGACTCGCTGGAGAGATTAGGTCTCCGGTTTGGCCTGGGAACGCCTCGGGATCCCCCGGGAGGAGCTGGAGGAGGTTTGTGTGGATCGGGAAGTTTGGGCTTCCCTGCTCCGAATGCTGCCTCTACAACCTGACTCCGGATAAGCATCAGAAGAAGGTGAAGGTGAAGACGGAAGCTTTCCTGTGCCTTTTAAGAATTTGGGTCTCTCTAATATTACGTGGATATTGACCTCAGTAATGGGTCGAATCTGAACCACAGTCCATCACTCACCCCAGGGTCAGGGTCCTCCCCTTCTTTACAGGTCCCATTCATCTAAAAAATGAAGGTCAAACTTGTGTTGTGTCGGGACATTGTGCCATTAAAAACATCCACGTTTGTGCTAATGTGGACCAACGATAAGGAAGATTGTTGCACAGCTACACTTGCTCACTACTGCTAACTGGTCAGTGACACGTATACTTTTCGTGTCAAGGCTCCTGGAATCCCTCAGTTTTTTAAATACCAGACACAGAATCAGCCCAACCGTATCTCCAGCTCAACGCCACCCGATTGCCAAGCGCCGAGACCCGACTTCTATTTCAGGGTGCAGACTATTTCAGGGAGCAGACTTGGGCGACTGACCTGGCGATTTATTGACTTGAATTGCTACTTTGTATCGAAGTGTTCCTTTAAAACCGTGTTAATGTTCCTTTATTTCTCAGCTGATTTGCAAACACTTAACACGTGGAAATCTTTAGCCTTTTCTTTTTTTGAATCTCCAGATGGGAGCCACGAATCCACCAGGACACGTTGGACTCTCTTCAGCCAATTGGCGCTCCATGGAAATGTTGAAGCCGCACTCAATGAGCGCATACCAAACTGCTTGTCTTTTATTGTGGTGTTCAGTTACCCATATTCAATTGTTTCCTTATCATAGGTTACTGCCAGTTAAAACCACAAGTAGAGTTGTAGTTTATTAAGTAACCAGAAGCCTCAATACTTTATTAGAATAGCTGTGGAAGTCGCTCTAGTAAAATAAAATCAGGAAGAATGAAGTGGCTTGTAAAAAAAAAAACAAAAGCGGAACACAATTCTCATGTAAACCTGTCTAGAAAGCCTTGAAAGGTCCATTACCCTCGTGACTTTACTGCCCTCCCATGTGGCTGTCAGTTTTTAAAGGCCTAATTCCAACTCCTCCAAACGCTTGTGTGATTGATGACTGAGTTGAGGTGTCGCCGTCTGACAAAGCAGACTCTCCAGTCCTCCATTCTAGTCACCCTAAAGTAAAATAAAGAGGGAAGAAGTGAACATCCTGAAGAGCCAAAACACACTCTGCTCAGTGACAGTGGCGTGTGTGTGTTTTAAGTTCAGGCTGTGGTCACACAGGGTTTGTCTCTGTGATGCCTTCAAAACTGCCTGTATCTAATGACTTACACACCACTACCAAAGGTGTAAACAGTCCTCTCTGTGTCCTGCCATTCACTTGAAGGAGTCCGCAGTGTGTTATAAACAGATGTGTGTGTGTCTGTGTGTGTGCTGTGCGTTCACTTTATGATATTCCCAGCTGTCTGGCGGATCCTGTTTCAAAGACTCAACGAGGGAAAGCTCTGTGAAGTATTGTTTCCTTCCTGCAGAGCTTTATACGTCTAATTTGTCTCTCTCGCCGCCATGTAGCACCTGAGTGCTTCAAGTGAGGGATGAAAGAAAAGGCCGGTCGGAAGTCAGGAATTAGTCTGAGATATGGGAGCAGCTTCCACTCGCTCTCTCCCTGGGACGATGAAGGGTGACGCCTCGCTTGCTTCCAGTCCGATTCCACAAGTGCTTTGTTGTGGATGAAATGATACATGAAACATAAAATTGGTAAACTGAAGAAACCCAACCCTCCACCTTCTTCTCAGGGTTGTGGGACAGCGTGCCAAATTGAGAAACCTCATCCTCTCGATAGTGAGATGCTCCTGGTTAAATTCACCATTGTTCTCGTAGTTTGACCTCATGCACGTTCAGTTCGTGCCCGAGTCATATGAAGTTCTTCAGTGTACTTTGTTTCTCTCCTTAGGGACACGCTTCTCACATATCTTTAAGCTCAGATTTGTCAGTAAAATTAAACCATTATAGTAAAGATTTATGAGAGTGATCTCCTTGTGAATTGCCCAAAATGATCTGTGAAGTTCTAGTGAACCAGTCAGGTGAAGGATCATGCACTTTAGCTGCGTTTCCCTTCCATTTAAAGTCCTGGACCTCTTTTCAATGGCTTACGTCTAGCATTTGAACAAAGTGATGCTGAAGAAACTTAAGCTCCTTCAGTTCCTTGGGAACAATCCATTTTGTTATTGCTATTCTCTTGGTGGGAATCCCATGAGAACAGCCTCACACGTTGGGAAGGTGACCATTTCACCCTGTTCTTACCTCAGGTAGGTCAACAACAAAGACCAGATAGAGGGCTATCACGCCACTGAGTCCACTGATGTCGTCCTTGGTTTCTCCAGAAAGTGCGCACCAGGAGGTGTGAACTTTTGCCCGGGGCAGCTCAGCTCCAGGTGCAGGAAATGCCGTCACTGGCGGAGACAGTCCACAGCAAATGAATGAGTTGTCTTATTGATATTTGTGAGGAACAAAAACAAAGACACCGTCAATGTTTGACGCAGAGTGTTTTTCACTGAACAACAGAGCCGCTAGTCAAGGATGACTGCTCAGATCGCATGTTCTTTGTGGTAGATTTAGTCACTCTGGAACAACATTTCTGTGTGTACCGCCCCCTGCTGACTGGAGCGAGTACTGATAATTGAACCCAGCTCTGAAGCAGAAGTGCAAAGTGGCACAGCAAGAGTGCAATGGATTTGAACCCACTTAAAGGCAAGACATTTTGTCACATGACCACCTGACCCCAGCCCATACTGGCGTTCTCAGGTTCTCCCATCCAAAAGGAGAATGCGGCACCTTCTGGCTCAGTGAGATGAAAGTGATGAGTAAGGTTCTGTGTGGAGAAACTGGGATCATGGAGAGGATTTCTCCTCCCAACCACTGCTCTTCAGTTAAACAATTCAATGAATCTGAAAACTGTATAGTCAATGTGAAGCAGGCTTTTCGCTTGGAGGGCATCTGGGCGTCTGCAAAACATGAAAAAATGGACGCCAGATTCTCGACCGTAGCTTGGCCGCCTGGTGGCCAATGGCGTCAATTTTTTCGTGTTTTGCAGACGCCCAGACGCCCCCCTGAGTAAAAGTCTGATATGAAGACTTCTCACGTGAGGTTTCGTGTTGGACTGTTCAGCAATCATTTGTTTTCTTGTCTCTGCAGGTGAATCAACCTATCTGGATGACCACGGACCTCCTGCCCCGAAAGTAAGTCTCATGTCATTCCACGTTCCACAGTCTTCTCTTTCAAGTCTTTTCTTCTTTGCACCCGTCTCTCTCTCTCTGATGTGATGCCCTGTGATTTCCCGCCAGCGGGGCTGGGGCTTGTGAGAGTCGGTTGTGTGTCCACATTCTAAATACCGACTGGTGCTACAGTAAAGCTCTGAACTCTCACAGTGCTGCTGACACACAGGCCTTGTATTCATCCAGCGGACTATCTCTCCTCTCTGCTCCCTCTTTCTTCTCTGCCAGCTTCTCTTTGACCCTTGTTCATTATTTCACTTGTGAACAACTTGCCCTAACATTCACCCCTTTTGTTAGCTTGCAATATTATATCACCTTTTTGTAACATAAACCAGGCCGCAGAGTTGAAGAGGCGTCGTGACGTGCCATAAATGTGTCTCCTTCAGAGTTCCCCTTGTCATTGATATGTTTTTGAAATTATTCACAACACATTGAATCACCATTTAAAAAAAATAGGGCTGAAAAAGAAGTATATATATATATATATATATATATATATAAAACATAACGCACGCAGACCAATCAGCTGACCCACGACGTGCTTTGTTATTGTGTATAACGCAGCCTCTGTATGCAGACGTGTCCCGTTAGCTACATTTACTGACTGTTTTTTCTTCATATTGAGGTGTAAAACCTTTCCTGTCTCCACACTGGACCGTGGTAGAGTGTCACAGGGGAGGTGCTCGCTCTCCACACCTCCACTCCAGGGTTTGATGTCCTGTTGTGGGCTGGAGCTGGGACAGGGATGAGGCCAGTCTGGGACAGAGCTAAGTTACTTGGTTTATGACTTTGTCACAGCCAAACTGCACAGAAGCGCACATTCAGAGCTGGACACGCACCGGGCACCTCTTCACTTCTGGAGAGACGTCACTCACTCGGCAACCCCTCCCACATGCAGCGGCCACACACATAGAGGAACAGCCACCTGCAGCAGACACTCTACATTCACTCCTACAAAAGACTATTTTAAGGCTTGGAACGCATTACTTCTTTTTCCATTCATTGTAATGGGAAAAATCGATTCAGATTTCGAACAAATCGCTTCTCGAACGGCCGTCTGGAATGGATTGTGGTCAAGAACCGAGGTTCCACTCTATATATATATATATATATATATACTTTTTATTCCCCAACATGCAGTGTGTCCAATACATTGAGACAGAGTTAGCATTTTTGAGTGGGAGCCATGTCGCCCACGGTTCTTGTTTCGCTCTGATAACAAGTTTCTTATTCGTCTCAAATGAACATCCACTGCTGGAACATTGCAGCGAGTTGGCTGGAATCGGCCTGATAGCTCTTTTCTTTCTTCAAGTCTCTGTCTTCGACGTCCAACTAACTTCCAATGTCTGTTTAATTTATGCTCGTCTGTGTCTGACATTCACTGTCGTGGCTTTGCTGCCAGGTGTTTAGAGTCGTGTGGCTCGCTGGAGTCAAATGGAAATTGAATGCCGTAAATCAAAAAAATGGGCCGACAGTCTTGAGAGGAGCTGCTTGTTTCCCAAGGCAACCTTATTATCGTAGGAACACAGAGGGTGGTGAATCTCTTGATAGGGAAATATGCAAGAAAATTAATTAGAAGGAAAGAAGGCTCTGATAAGAAAAAAAGTGATTTCCTCAAAATGGAAGTTAGTTATTTGAGCGTCTGGTGAAGGCACGAGATTTTAGCTTTAGCTTTTTGTAAAAAGGCTCTTGCCAGTTTGAAATGTTGACCTCTCGGGCACTGCCAGATGAACTAGGGCTGGGCAGTTATGGCTATAATAAAATGGTAATAACTTGAGCCCTCGACCTCAAAGTTGGCCATTATCCAGATTTGAAGGTGCTTTATTTGTAAGTGTTATAAAGAGTATTATGTACTCTTGAATATCAGGTCAATGATGCTGAGCAGCTCCGTCTTTGTGAGCAGGGTGCGGCCAACTGCAATTGGCTTCGATGTGAACCCAGCAACAAGACTATACATTTACCTCAAGCTCTTTTTCAGGTTTGAAAAGGTTCGACTGCTGAACGGGTTTCTGACCTCATCCGTGTCACTGGGTAAAGAGCGCTGCAGGAAACTCTGGAATACAGAGAAAACTCCAAATAACCCAGCTGTGGCTCTCTTAACATAGGTCATGTTTTATGTGATATTTGATCAGAAAATGCTGCTTTTTTTTTTTTTTTGTAATTTGTCAGACCAGCGTGGACTCATTCCTGGCTCATCTTGTCACGTCAGTATTTTCTCATTAACAGAACAAGACCAAAGATAGAATCATCTCCTCTGGAGGCAAGGACTTGTTACCTATTTTGGCTACATCAGGATCTAAAACCTGTGCCCCTAAAAAAGTGCCATCATTGGATGTTATTTTTATATGTTTAATTAAAAAAAAACCCAAACGTTATTGCTGTATTCCATTAAGTTTATTGATGGTGGCATATTTCCCAGATGCGTATGGTGAGGGCAGTGGCCTCCTGGACAGCTTGGCAGGGCTGAACTGTGCTGTGGTCAAGGTTGCCTTTCTTCATGGTCAGGTTATCTTAGGGCTGAACCATTTCTCAAAACGACGACGGCATCATGTGACCGTTTCATTGCGGCACAGTACGGAACCCAGGAAGTGACATGCGTGTGTTTATTTTTTTGGATGTGACATGCATGACTTTATTTTTTATCTCGAGATGACAGTTATCGAGAGATAATTTTTATCTTGTGATCATTTTTATCTCGAGATGCAATCGTAAATGTAAGCGGATGCATAACTCCCTCTCTGGCCAGTATTTTGTATAAATCATGATTCAATGTTCTGCAGAATATAAACACCTCTAGATGAAAATGGCGACTACGCAACCACTATGCAGTGCGCGAGTACGAGCGTGGCGCGAGTCGTTTAAGCATCCATGTCATGACGCGCCGCTGTGGTGACTCGCTCACACAGCACGTCGTTGATTTGGGATTATTTTGGATATGAGGCTGCAGACGTCCAGTAGAAGCAGGTACTGTGTGGAAACCTCTGGCGCTAAAGTCGCTACATCCGATGGCAGTCGAAACTCACCGCATCCATTCGCATGAGGAGTGCAGGGTGAAGAAGCTAGCAACACCGCAACTCAGGCGTCTACTGGACGACAGACTATTGCAGCATATTTCGCTGGCATAACAGGACAAAACAGCCAAAAAACAAAGGGAAATGACAACAGCCATAACATACCACACTGCCAAGGTCATGGTGTCCACTCACACAGTCACCAAAGAAGGGTTTAAAGCCTCCTACAGCTTTGAGGCTACGCGGAGTGTAAAAACAAAGCGGTGTGGGAGCTGGCACTGATATGTGGTCCAACAGAACATGCTTTATTAGCATATTATCATACGTCATATGGTGTTAAAGTGGTTTATAGACGGTGCTGTAAATGTCCATAATCATGTACAGTAACTTATGATAATGTTTATGAAACATAACAAGTCGAGGATTTAACTTCGCTAGTTAAAACCTAGTTATTAAGACTCAAAAGCCCCTGACAATAACATAAAGACACATTAAAGTGTAACCAATATAGTCTTATATGATTTTGATCATTTATTCAACATTAAATTGAATCAAATTTAAATCAAAATTGCAATATATTTTTTCCTGAAATGGTTCGTCCCTCTGTTACCGTCTGACACGGTGAGCTTTGATAGAATGGTAGGCATGATGGAGCAGTGGCTGCTGGTCCCACGGTTGTGCTAGGTCTCCAGATAGATGAGGCTCATGACATGTCACCGAGCTGCATCAACAGCATCCCTCATCGCGCCGACGTTGTTATCTAGCCCGATGGAGATGAATGGTCCATTTCCACAGCAGCGTTTTGGAGCAGATGTTGCGGTAAATGTAGCTCACGAGTGAAGTTTAAAGCTCAATGTAAATGAGAGCGTGTGGAAAAACCATGTGGCCCCCGAAATAGAGTTTTGACTTTTCATGCCAAAGAGGCACGACAAGAATTTCCCCTCTGCCGCTCGAAAACGCTATGTATTTTTAAGTATCACTTTACAGCACGCCATTCCTCCTGAGCCAAGCTCTGGAATGAATTCCATTGGATTAGTTAATACAATTTCTGAAGGCAGTAGTGTTGGCAGCAGTGCTGGTAGCTGTGCTTGCTTTTGATATTTGTCAAGGGTTTAGGAGTATTACTGGGGGAGGAAATAGCAGGAAAAAAGTACACGTTTGTAGCGGTAACTTAATGGATTCTAATAGAGGCAGAAACCATACCACATCTAGTTGTTTAATGGCATTTACCTGTCATGTATTTATATGTTGTAGTCATAGTAGTAGTAGGGGGAAGAGGAGGGGGTGGGGAGGAGTAGTGTGTGTTAGAAAAAGGTAGTAGTACTAAGTATTATTGTGGTAAAAAGCGATGAGGATTTGAGTGACATTTGTGTATTGTTGTAGTACTTTGGTTTGTTGTTGGTGTAGTAACAGTTGGAAAAGTAGCTTTTCTGTTTGAGGATGAATTTATGTATATATTTTCTGAATTAATGTATATATTTTCTGATAAGCCGAGTTGTACTTAGTTGTACCCAAAATATTAGGAGGTATAGAAGTGGTCTAGCTATGCTTGCAGTGGAGCTGTTGCAGAAGATCAGTTGTGTATTTGGGAATTTGAGCTGTAGTAGCAGATCATAGTAGAACTACTGTCAGGGTTGGAGGAATGACAAGGTGTTTCTGTAGCTCCTTGGTGTCACCATGCCAGTCATCCTTATGGTATAAGGAATGCTCTGAGACGAAGTAGTTCAGTAACCGAAGACATGCATGGAAGACAATGTTAATGATCGTGTAATGACAGGAGATCCATCTCCTGCTAACAGCTGCAACCCTTAAAGCAGCTTCTCCCAGAGAAGAGATGAATGGAAGGGTCACGCGGAGGAACATGCCGTTCTGCGTGGGATGTGACGCTCACTTGGAAGTGGAGAGCGATGAACTACCGAACTCACTGGTGTGTACGCGTCACTGTGAGGGAGAATCATGGCAGTCAGTGTGTGGTTCTGTCCAGATGTGTGACCTGATGAGTCCCGGATACGTTGCTGGTTCATCAATATTTAAAGTATGTAAACATGGACACACAGTGAGAGATTAGCTTTAGATCTGAGATTTCAAAAAACAGCTTTGAGAGGCTTTATTTTTAGAGCTCCTTGGTGGGAGTGTGAATTCCTCTCACAGTGAAGCAATGCTTCCCTGATTCTGTCTTTGCTGGAACAAACCTAGACACTTACTTTCAGTTCTTAGATGACTCATCTTTTCTATTGTCTGAGTGATGATGTCCAGTAAGACACATGCTGATACATGTCAGTCTTGCTTAAGCACCAATATGAGCCACCAAACCTCTGATTCCCAGCACTCCCTCTTTCAAACACATGTCTTTGTCGTGGTTTTCCCGTTGACTCAAACCGGTTTACACCCACTGAAATGACTCGCCATTAAACATGAGAATTTCTCCAACTCTTTCTGCTTCCCCCTTTTTGTGCCTCTTCCGTTTCTCTCTTCAGAGAGCTGTACACTAAGCTCACCCTCAGGTGAGACAGAGCAGTTTCGCTTTTAAACTGGAAGAACCACAAGAGAAAGGTGACATCAAGTGGTGGGAACTCATTCTAAACCACTTCACTGGAAAGCCGCCACCATCTTTCTTCGATTTAGTTCCAGTATTTTCCAACCAAGTGACTGGACTGGTCTCACTGACTGCAGCACAAAATTTACAACTTATTAATGGACCACCCTTTTTTTTTTTTTCTTACAGAGCTGTAGTATAACGGTGCGGCACTTGTGGTTATTCTAAATATTAGTATGCGGTGAGTCAGTTTTGTCCATCAGTGAACTTGTTTTAAGGTTGAGCTTGATGAGAATTGGACATCGAACCAGCTTCAATGCACAAAGCTGTTCTGTGGTCGTCTGTCTGGGTATCAATTTCATTCACATGAATCCTAACACTGACACAACAGATAACAAATCCGACTGTCAACAGCTGAGAAACACTTTTTTGTCCAAACATCAGATGATATTTGACTTTTATAAGAGACATTTCTGTTCGACAATCAGTTTCCGACTCGGAAATTCCTACATAAGGTCCTTTGCAATGATTTCTCCTTGGCAAACTGGCGAGACAACTCTCCAAGGAAATAAGGATCATTTAAATGTCTTGAACTGTGGCGCATCGATGGGTCCCTTTTGAAATGTTCGCTGAGTGCGGAACACACCGGTGTGCTCTCCATTCAAGTCAGTCCAGTCCGGCTGGCTACCTCAAAAACCCTGTCAGATATCCAGGAACCCCCCTGGGAACGCTCAATTACCATTCCAGACTGGGAATGCTGACAGGAATTTATCACTGCTGCGTTTTTCCATGTCTGATTTACAGAAGGGCTTCATTTGAAAATGGGGTTCAGCCTTTCAGCGACGCTTCTGGAGGGCTCGATCTCTATCTTCTGGAGCAGCAGGCTTGCAGATGTTTCTTTACCATCCTGTCCTTGAATGGTTTCAGTCTGCATTGACTTGAACTGCTGAGGGATTTTTCTTAAAACTGTTTCATATTCATCATGAATCCGACCGTGCTTCCTCTGTTGAGTAATTCACTTAACCGCAGAGCCATGACATTGTTCTGGTGACAGGTTCGCTTGTGTCACATTAGTGAATCACTCAGAACGGAAACAGGATGTGATGCGCATTCTCAGTTTCTGAATGAGTGTTAAAAGCAGTTTGCTGTAACGCCTGCTGTTGTTTGTCTGTTGTCCACAGGTGCTTCCCTTTCCCAGCCAGGTGGTCTACAACCGAGTGGGGAAGTGTGGCAGCAGGACGGTGGTCATCTTGCTGAGGCTGCTGGCTGAGAAACATCAGTTCAACCTGGTGTCCTCCGACATCCACAATAAAACACGGCTCACTAAACATGAACAGGTGAACACCTACTCACTGATCTGATCAAAACAAGACACATTTAAGTCAGTAACTAAAAGCCAACTAGCTGCATATGTATAAAATCTGTTGAATGTGGAAATACAGCTGAATTTCATCCAAAAGTTCCATGTAAACATCTAGAATCAAAGCAGCTCAAACAAACAGTCTGAGTGGAAACAAGATGATTTGTCCTGCAATAGTGAGGCTGGAGGAAGCCCAGCGTAAAGGGCTCTTGTTGTTTTTGGAGCGTCTAACTAAACTAACTTTGTCTTGATGCATCGGCCTCCAAAGCTCTTCAACTCCTGGAGTTTTAGCAACACTTTCTGTGTGTTTCGTACATGACTTTGTGGCGTGCTGGTTGACCGCGCTACGTTGGCTAGCTAAAATTATTCAGAGGCGCTAGCGCTAAACCTGCTGCTAATGATACAGAACATTGCATACTAATAAATGGTATTTGAGACACCTGTATACATTCTTATGGCCGGTTCCTATGATCTTTCAGACTGGTATACTGTACAGCAGATATGTAGCAGATAACACAAGAGCAATTGCTGGGCTAAATATAGCCTTTCACGTAGCCAGTCGCACATGAGTCAGTGCCGTGGATCGTCTCGACGGAGTTCAAAAAAGGTTTTCTGGAGCGTTTACTGTCAATTTGATGCTTCTGTGTAATGCAATAACAAATGTTTATACAGTGTTTATGTCCACAAGCAGCATCTGTGTCATTGACAATCGGGGGAAAACAAGGTTCATGTTCCTGCACTGTGTCGTGGCCCAGTTCAATAAGAAAGTCTGAGTCATATTTTGTCATCGAGTTTTCTTAAAAATGATGTGGTGTTCTTGTCTAGTTTTTGTGAAAGTTTCCCAAGTTGAAAGTGTATTTTGGTGCTGCAGATCCGACGGCACAGAGCAGTCTTCGGCCGCGAAGGTCTCTTTTGTTTCTGGCTGCTTCCCATTCTTTGCCATCGCTCATTATTGACAGCTGGATTTTGCAATTAGCAACTGAAAATCCCTGGAGGGAATCTGGCAGATGCTAAATGTGCGAATCAATTGGATGTAAGTTTTGGGTCAATATCCAGCCACTTGTTAGCTCCTTCATCCAGAAGCCTGGACGCACACACACACTGCTGTGGAGCGACGTTTGAGCCGTGACACGGGGCTTTACACATCCCTGTCAATGATCCCCGCATTCCTGACTGTGTGTGTGTGTTGTGTGAGGGACGTTTGATTCGGCTTTTGTCCGTCCATTGACTTGTGCACACGAGGGAGTGTTGACTTATGCAGATCCAAACTGGCTAATTTTAGAGTTGCTGCTCTCATCAGTTGTGGATCAGGCAGCGCCGCTGTTCCAGCTGGCTTCACCAGCCTTCAACTAATGGCTTTGCCCAGGGTCGGTGCCCCGCGCCTGGCTTGCCAAATATTCACGGTGCCTTGTGCTTGTGGAACTCCGAATCACAGTGAGCTGTTTGTCCCTCTCTGATCAGGAGGTCAGGGCTCCGTGGGAGGGAGAGGTTTTGCATATAAAAGCGTTGAAACAGACGTCCTTTAAAGGCCCGCGGGGACAAGACGACGGCGCGTCCGCTCCGCTCCTGTGGTGTTTAAGTTCCTCCCACCGAGAAACAAACCCCTGCTCTACAGAAATGCATCACTCCACCACAGACACGCAAACACTCACAAGTGTTTGGCCCCAGTACAAGCAGCGACTGTAAATACTTTTTCCACAGCAGCGTCATGTCAGGTACCCGCCGTTTGCTTTTGGGTCGTTTATGGCCGCCGCCGGAAAATGTGTTCCGATTCACCCCGTGAAAGTTAGTGCTGAGTCAACATTATTGTGTTGACTGTTTTTAGCCCCTACAACGGCCGCGAGCGCGGAGGAGGAGAGCGGAAACATTTTGGACTCTGTTATTGGGGAGAGGTTGCACTTCGTGGCAGATGTAGGGTTAAACCGGCGGTTGTTGTTTTTAGGTTGGCACAGAACTATCTGGTCACCGGTCTGTTCCTTTGCTGATGCTGGCTTTTAGGAAACGCTAGAAGGAACTAAATGAACCATTGTGTGACCGTTGTGTTGTGTTGAATTTCAAGAGCAGTATCTTGTGAAGCACATCGTCGCAGTCATGACTCCCAACAATTATTAGCAGGCGTCATGTTATTGGCTTTTAAAAATCACTTTGAGAGTGATTCACTCACTGCAACCAACTGAGACTGGCACTAGTGTCATTTCCGCTTCACTTTTAACATTCACGTCATGTGAGACACGTGTCCAAAACAAAAAAAAGCCCACCTGAGAGATGATTCCTGCTAATGTTCTGCTGTCAGTTTTCATCAAGCGTCTTCACCACCAAGATACATTCCATTTAATGAATTTATTTCAATGTTTTCTCATTACAAAAATGTCTTTTTTTATGTTTGAGATTTTTACTCTGCTATTTATTTGGAAGATTTACAGATTCAACTTATTCAAAGGGGTCAATTTCATTTAGAATCTCCTTATCTTTGCATTACTTCTTAGAAACAGTTCCCCTATCTAGCAAGTGTCCCGGGTTGGTACACTTAAGCTTGACTGGTCCTAGCCAGGTGGAGTGAATAAATCATATCAAATTGTGTGGGAACTTGCGTGCTGGAGACGGTAGAGGCATGAATCAATAAAATTATGTCAGAAATGATATCTATCATTCCGGACAGAAGAATACATTGAAATTGTTAATGGAATATTTTCAAAATCTACTTCACAGTGTGACCAGTTTAATGATAAGTAGAGAATAATCGAGATATTCCTTATCTTAAATTACTATAATAAATGATATTATTAATTACAACTTTTTGTTTGTCTCCCTACTGAGTGGTTCATATTCACAAATGTAAACAAAGAACTTTTTTTATTTTATAATCTCTCATTTTTTCAGATTGTTTTATTGGTAGAGAATGTGATCAAATGAAGATATGACTGTGAAAAAAATAGTGATATATTCTGTGTATTTGTAACTCACATAAAAAAAGAAGGGAAAGAAATTATGAATGTATTGAAAAATATATAATACAGGATGGACATTATTGTAATTATGATTTTTTTTTACAAAATTTGGTTTCAAAATGAGAATATTGAATTAATATTTGCATCCTGATTTTATTAGGAATTTTCCAGACTTTGGGAAATTGGCCATGTCTTTGGTTTCGTACAGTGACCTTTGTGTATACGTTGGTGTCATCTGCAAAGGTGGACATTGAGATCATGCCGCATTACGTTGCTGCTGTTAATGAATACATGACAGGGCCAATGTTGAAGAGGGTAAGATAGAGTCTGTAGATTGTTTTATTTGGGTTGTGCCTTATGTCCAGCGACTTGCTTTGACTCCACGTTCGATTCCAGCATTCTATAATGATTAGGAGCATATGTGAGTCACAGTCCACATCCTCACCAGCTTCTGTTGCCTCCGTTTTTATTGCTAAATATTTCCGGCTCTTTTGAGCCTCTATGAGGTGAATTGATCTGGCGTGTGTGCAGCAGCAGCTTTCTGCGGTATTGACTCTTCCTCCTCCCTTGATGAGTCTTGCGAGGAAGCCACAGGGGCTCAGGAAAGAGGGGAGGGCGGTGCAGGTATGCTAGGAATCTCAGACTGTCCACTTTCACTTCTGCAGCCTGGCCCGCTAAATGAGAGGTGGTCTGGACAGACAGGCCGGAGGGGTGGGTCAGCAAAGACGCACAAATGTGCCAAATGTGCTCACTTTAACCCTGGGAGAGAGCGGGGTGTCGAGGTCAAGGGTCAGCCTCAGGCTAATCGGTTGAACCGCGGCTGTCTATTCCTGGAAATGTGGCTCTAAACTAAATGAAAGTAAAGGAAAAATGAGCATTTAAAAAAAAGAACCCGCTTTGGATGTGTCCAGTGGAGATTCACAGTTTGGAGGCAAAGCCAGTGGAAATGTACTGAGTTAGAAACAAGAAGGGAGGTGTGAAATCTCACTGGAGCCTGGTGCACACAAACAAGTATCCGCATTACAGTTGCTGTTCAAATACTCTGGCGGCGACGTCATGGACGCCAGCGGTTAATGAAGGGGCGGGGGGACATTCAAACAGCTGATCACTGGTCTTTGTTTTTGGCTGAAGTGGTCCTGCTGACACGGCAGTCTGCAGTCGTCATCTGTGAAAGGTATTTACAGTCATGGTTCCCTGATAGAAGGCTCACTACAGAGCACAGTTTTTCGTCTTGGTATGAGGTTAGTGACTAAACAGGCGGTACAGCAACCAACCTCATGCATACAATACAAGATATATACAAGGAGGGCAGCAACGCTAATCTGACTCCGTTCAGTGAGCAATTGGAAGTCTTGAATAGGGATGGGTGATAGCTTAGTCTCTGGATCCATGTTTATTTCAGTAGATGGAGTGGTCCTCATAGGTTCTCTGATGCAGTGGTTCACATCAACACATGCAGGTCTCCTGCTGTGCTGGTGCCTCGGCAAAACACCCTGGTGAAAATAGTTGGATATTGGACGGAGCTCTGCTCCAGTGTTGGCGGCGGCGTCCTCTTCCGCGTCCCCATTAGGGTTCACTGATCACGGACACACTCTCACAGGCAGCGCTAATGCTACGACCCGGCATCTGTTAGGGACCATCAACAAATTCTAAAACGGTCAAAGTATTAGTGAAATCTTCAATAAGGCAATGGAAAACAAACAGATAGAATTGTGAAAAGGTTTTTCATCACACAAGACAAAGGTCTGACATTGTGTATAATGATTTGGAGAACAGAATATGACTAAATTATTATTTATTCACATTATTTCTAGTGTTTCTTCAATAGCATCTAGGAAATGTGTCCAGACTGGTCCATAGTTCAAGTCAACTGTTCAGAGACATGAGACACAGCAGACAGACGGCTCAATTTAACCCCTAAATAAAGCTGGCAGAGCAGTCTGTCAGACACCAGTGGGTTCTACCAGAGACCTGACACATTGAATTTCTCATCTCTACACTTAGTTGACTATTATATTTAAACATAAACAAATAATGATGTTGGAGACAAACTCCAAACTGTAGTGTCCAACACATGGAATAGAATGAAAATATATTTATCATGACAAGTTTTTCTGTCCATACGGCCCATCCCTAGTCTTGAAAGAGCGACAGGGAATTGAGATTTCGATGTCCCTCAACATCAGGCACATATCTGTCATTGTCCCCTCAGCCAAGGTGAAGCTCATCAGGTGATGTTTGGCGCCAGACAGTCCCATCTTTATGAGCAGACATCGGTGGGCGCCGCATAATTCGGATTCGCTGGAATGTTTTTATCTCTGTAATAACCCCGTTTACTCAGGAGAACACTCGCCTCCGGACGGTGCATCAGGCTAATTAGCCGCAGGATGTTCCAAAACTGATGTCATTGTTCCTTCCGCGCTCACCTTTATCTCCGAGACATGCTAATCGCAGAGAGGCTGCGTGTCTGCCTGAGCCAGCAGAAGTTGCTATCAGAAATATCTGGACGTAAACAAACCGTCTGAGGTCACTCTGCCGTGAAATTATCACAGCAGCTATCTGATGCCGCGCCAGTGTAACAAAATAATATCTTTCAACTTTTTTTTGTTCGGGAAACTGGGTGCTGCTTTTGGTGTAGCTACTGGATTTCGGATGCTTGTTTTCAACACGCTGAGCTCACCCTGCATGACCCGACTGACTTTAGCTTCAGAGAATTTCACACTTATAGCATATTTATTCACAACTGAACGTGAACCTGTGCAGTTTCATGGTATCATACGGATGAAATGTACCACTCACATGTCAGTCGGGCCTCTCAGAGGTTAGTGCTGTTGGCGGCAGCTAGCACTTTTTCATTTACCATACTTGAGGTGCTTGGAAGTCTAAAGTCAGGTCATTGAAGGTTTCATCATTCACTTGTACGGCTTCTGCAGTAGTGCTTTTCTAGTTGATCGTGCAAGTCTTTCAGGGTTGCCAGGAGATCACCCCAGTTTCGACGCACAGGAAACTGCCAAGCTAGCATCACTGGCGTGGATTTTCACTCCGGTGACTCAAGTTCAATTCCATGTCAAGGCCTGTGATTTTTGCATGGATGTTGCTGTGTTTTTATAAATACACATGGTGTGGTGTCAGAGTCTCTAGTCCATAGTTTCTAGTCTGACTCCCACAACAGCAACTTGCTCTTCTTTATTGCTGTCAGTGTACTTTTTTTTTCCCCTGTGTAGCCCCAGGTTTGAGTTCCAGTCAGGGCTCTCACTGTGACAAATGGTGTCAGGAGTGGGATTGGGATGACTAGAGAAGGCAGAAGGAAAGTTACCTCATGACTCAAGGGCCTTCACGGGGTCCAGGCACCGAAGTGAAGGAGGGAAATAAACTCACTATGACTGTTGTTTAAGGGAAACGTCCACTCAAATATGTCAATCACATTGTTTAGCTAGCAAGCTGCATGAACTTGTTCCTGCTCTCGTATTCCTGAAAGTGTTCGGAATGTGTACATGAACTGACCGTGACCAATGCTACAATCTGCAGGCAGAGGCCGCGGTGAGGTCATCGTGCAAGTCATATTAAGTCCTTGCTCTTTATTTGTTCCGACAGTCGTCATCTGTTTGTTAGTGTTTATGTCCTGCATCTTCTCCAACACATGCTTTTCATTAGGTTTAATGACTCGTCCTGGTTGGATCTAAACTGAACTTGTGTGTTTGGAAGGTGGACCTGATGAAGAACATCAGTAACATTCCTCAGCCCTTCCTCTACACGCGGCACGTGCACTTCCTCAACTTCACCAGGTACAGTAAGAAATATTCTCTCTCTTTTCACACAGTTTTCTATCCTGAGCTAAACTGAGTTTGGATCAATCCCGGCTGGTGCATTCCACATTTTCCTTTTCACTGTATGTGCGTCTATTACTGTTCGATTCTCTGGAAAGTAGTTGTACTTCTGAGTGTAAAGTGTTGGTGACAATTTGTTTAAATGCATTTAGACTTTCAATTCTCTTCAATCTGATGCCAGCTCCTTTGGCTTTGGGGTTATTTTTGCAATATTTTATGGACAAAAAATATATTTCTAGCTCCACAGTTGTGTTTCAGCTGCACGATCACAACCAACATTCATTGAGCAGCAAGTTAGCGCAGCTCGCGTGGACAACAGTAGCCACTGCTAACCACAAAACAAGCTACGTTAATGCCGCCACTGACCAGCCTGTAGTCAGTATAATAGACTTTAAACCACAATGCGGTGGGATGTTTACAACAGTCGCCAACTGTTCGTCTGTTAGACTTTGATCATGGTGCAAACCTGCTGTTATTGACTGCCGCAACAGCACGTCCCAGGAAATGAGCGTGAAAAATGGCATTTTAAGCTCCAGTTCTTTTGTTTCTCCTCCGCTCTGACGCTCATTTTTCCTCCCGTCCTCTGCTCAGGTTCAGGATCGAGCAGCCCGTTTACATCAACATCATCCGGGACCCCATCAACCGCTTCCTGTCCAACTACTTCTTCCGCCGCTTCGGCGACTGGAGGGGTGAACAGAACCACCTGATCCGCACGCCGGGGATGAAGGACGACGAGAGATACCTGGTAGGTTTGACAACTCTCAGCCGGGGGACACGACTGTGATTGTGACCTTTTTAAAATTCCTTCATGCTTCCACTGTGGAGTCTCACAGTCTCGGAGTCATGTGGTGTTCAGACAAATTCCTCCTGATTAATTAGTGTTGTGGGTTTTTGGCTCAAGTGTTGCATCTGCTCCAGAGACTTGAAGGGCTTCAGATAAACCCATGATTTGTTAGCGTTGATTCTCCCAAAACTCTTCTTTAAAAGCTGCTTTTCATTTCCATTCTATTTTCATGGTTCCCTGAAGTTGCATTTCGCAGATTCGTTCTCTGAATGTTGTTTACATGCAGTGTATTGTTGGGCTGTGACCATTTAGCTGGTGGAGTTCGCCAGTTGTTACGCGTTGGTATCAGCCATTTTCAGACAGGGGGCGGCAGGCTTTTAGCTCGGAGGGCATCTGGGCGTCTACAAAACATGAAAAAATGTACGCCCGATTCTCGACCGTAGCTTGGCCGCCAGATTACGCTGGTATATGGCTATCTGGCGTCCATTTTTTCATGTTTTGCAGACGCCCCCCTATCTAAAAGCCTGGGGGGGGGTCACACGACGTGATTGACAGGTCTGCGTAAGCCGCCACATTGTTGTTTTGTTGCGTTAAATGTGAGTAACTGTCCGGTCATATCGGACATGTGACGGTAGGGTTGAAATTTCCTTGCACTTTCCCCGAATTTGGTCGCAATCTGGAGCCCTGGAAATGGTGGAGGCCAAAATCGCAAAAGAGTGCGATTTAGTTGTATTCACTAAAGAAAGACAGACTGTATCTTCAAAACAGAGCTCTTGTCCACTGTAGACTGGTTCGCGTCCACAACAGTTGGTTTTCTGGGAGAACTTTGATTCCACAGCGAGTGCCTTCAATGCCTGGCTTGAGGGCCTCGGTGCCCGGACTTTGATGTCAACTGCTCTCCCACAGAGGGGCGACAATACTGCTCATGTTTCTGTGACCACAGGTTCTTATTAGATTCTGACTGATGGCAGAGTTGCTGCTGGGTTTGATTCTGACTCCAGTTGTGGCACATCTGTCCGGCAGAAGCCTTGTTTACCGCCGTCACTGGTGACACGGATCAATACGTTGGGTCGTGTTAGGCGCAAGCTTTCATCGGCATCTCAGAAAGTCACTTCCACCGCTCCAGTAAATGACTGAGCTCCGTCCAAGGCCGCAGACTCCGGGTCCTGAGAGGACCGAGTGTTGCTCCGACTCCACTCTGGCCGTGTAATTAAGTGTAGCGCTGCTTGCCTCTCACTTTTGGCCCATGTGAGTCGAGTTATTAAAGTATGCAGACCACTGGGGCCCCTGCTACAGCTGAGGGGGGGAGGAGGTCGTGTTGCTGCAGAAAGCTTACCTGTGTGTGTGTGTGTGAGCCGCTACACACACACACACACTTAGTGTCAAATCAAGTACTAAGTACACTCTCACACTCGGATCCTTTTTACACCAAGCTGAGAAGTACTGCTGATACTTCTACACGACTGCTACTATAGTACTGTCTCTATTAAGTAATGAGTAAGCAATGGCACTATTGCTACTCTTCAAAACTACTTATGATACTTCTACAACTGCTTTTGCTCCTTACGATAGTACTACCAGTACTACTAGTATTCATGCTGCTATTAGGTCGCGACACGTTGCAGTACTGGGACAAACCCTGCTTTTCCTTTCATCCCTGCAACTACTAATACATGTACAATATCCTTGGCAGTACAACTATTAAATCAGCCACCACTACTACTGCTGCCACTACTACTACTATTTGTACTGCTTGTATTTGTGCGCCGTCTGGTATTTTTAATACTGATGTTTTGGTTGCTACTGTGACTCTGACTGCTAAGTAAGAACAGCCCCATGGTCCCAACTGTGAGTGCCACTGAAGGTTTGGGGTTTGACTCCCACGTCCTCAGTGTGTCTGGCGAGGGTGAGTCCAGACCAGTCCTGCACGTCTCCCCCTCCCAGGGAGACTTAGCCCCGGCTGCCCGGAGCACACGAGAGGTGTCGATGAAAGAACACTAGCGAGCCGGGCCTGAGGGAAGCTGATGCACATGTTGCTGAGACATTCCTGCGGTCGGCCTGATTTTACGTCCCTCCCCTCCTCACCCTCCGACGGACGTCACTGTGAGCGGCTCCACTGAACACTGACGCTCACGTATATATAGAAATATGGATGTTAGCTTCCACCACCGCGTGTCAACACTGATGCTACTTAGCCACTTAAGGTTAGCTTCAACAGCGTCTTTGTTGTAGCTCCTCCTCTGAAGCTCTTCACCAGCAGCTTGAACCCTAGAGTTGTTTCTGCGTCGGACTCAGGAGTCTGGAGCACAACACGTGTTCTAAAGCAGAGAACTGTCACTATCATGTCCAATGTCTGTGGTCAGATAATAATAAAATAGATAAATAAAAAATAGAAAGTCTAACTTGGTTAGCTCAGTCAGTTAGCACGTGATGCTAAAAACACAGAGGTGAACGATGCCCTAAAATAATAGCATTTAGAGAAAACTTTAACCTTTGAACGCTACATGAAGACGCCTCCAGTCTCAAGTTTGAGCCCTTGGTTGCTGTAGCGCCATGCACTGAAGGAAATCAGGATTTTGAAACAACAAAAATAAGTGCGACAGAGCGCAGCCCAATGCCAAGCAGCTCCCTTTCACCTTTATTGCCCCAAGTTAATTTCGGTTTTATAATTCAATTTAACTTTTATCGTAAAGTTGAAGGTGTTTTGGACAGCAGGTGGCAGTAACGGTCCCGAATGCTTGACAAACACACAGAGCGAGAAAGATAGAAAATAAGCCAAGTGGCAGTGATCTCTTCAGTCATCGGCTCTGAAGGCAGACTGAAAAAGTGTTCATGTTTTTGACTTATTTGGCTCACAGACACAGATGAACTGCAGAAAACAGCGTGAGTTTTACGATAAACGTATGATAAAATGAGCGTCCGATGTTCGTCTGTCTGTCGGGTGAATGAAAACTGCTGAGTCATGCTGCTGGGTGAATATTACAGTTGCTCTGTCAGAGGGCACACGACGCCCTCAGTCACTCTCACTCACGGCGAGTGGCGTTCAGGCTCCGACGTGTCTGAACCTCTCCAACCCTGGAGGTGTGTGTCACCTGTAATCCAGCGCCTAGGGTCAAACTAACAACCCACCTGCTGGCACAACAAACATGCAACACTTGTGACGTGGTTCGGAGTTGTGCCATGTTTTCAGGGGGGATCCTCAAATGTTGAGATGGTTGGACTCTCAACTAGTGAGGTCTTAGCAAAGCCAGCGGGCAGATGTGGTGGTCTGTTTTTGTGTAGCACCGTCGCACATCTGGAGTCGACACCTGCAGCAACAAAAGCCCTGTTGTGTGGTGAAGCCTCTTCTTCTGTGGTGGTGATGTGGGAGAAACAGCAGCAGGATCAGTGGCTGAGTCAGACACGACATGCTGCTTTAAGAAGTTACACTTCTGTCTGCACCGACAGCACAGTGTGACCAACATGTCTCACTCCTCCTGTCTGTCTGCCTGTGCCTGTCTCTCCGCTCATCTGTCTCATCCACCCGTCTTGCTGCCTGAGCTACTGTCTTGCATCAGAACTTGATGCTGTCTGTCTGCAGCTCTTGTCTGTGGAGCTGCAGCTGACAGACTGACTCCGACTCTGGTCCAGACCTGCTGCTGCTTCTGCTGCTGCTGCAGTTGTTGTTGACGCCGGTCAGTAGTCCCCCTCCAGACTGGGCCCACCTTCAGCAGCGTCCTGCCCCAGAGGCCACAGCTCAGGTCAGCGCCACCTAATCTGTGTGACGGACCGAGCCGCCGGGTCTGGATCGGATAAATCGCTCTTTTCACCTCAGCCTCTTATCGGAGCGTGAATCTGGAGGACGAGTGGTCGTCTCACCTGCAGCCTCGCTGAGTCACACGGCCGAGCAGTGCCGGGTCAGCTGACTCGGCTCTGGCTGCTCCGCCAGAGACCCGGGGCTGATCATCATGCTCAGCTTCCAGGGTCACTTTAGTCTCAGTCGGCATCAAAGAAGCTCAGCTGCTTATCTCTCCGGTGCAGGAGGCTGTCGGACAGTTAGTGAAACGGCTCCCTCTTGCGGACGAGATGCATCATTGCACTTGACTTGTTTCTTCTGTGCAGGACATCAACGTCTGTATCCTGGAAAATTACCCGGAATGCTCGAACCCGCGAGTCTTCTACATCATCCCGTACTTCTGTGGACAACATCCCCAGTGCAGGTACGCTCCCCGCCCCCCCCTCCAGCTCCCCTCCTGCTCCTAACGCCCCCTCGCTCCTCTGCAGGGAGCCGGGGACGTGGGCCCTGGAACGGGCCAAGCAGAACGTGGTGGAGAACTACCTGCTGGTGGGAATCCTGGAGGAGCTGGAGGACGTGCTGCTGCTGCTGGAGCGGCTCTTGCCTCACTACTTCACCGGCGTGCTGGAGATTTACAAGAGTCCTGGTGGGTGGTTCTCCAGCTTCTGAGCCAGTTCTGGTGACTAAAGCACTGTTGTCCTCAGACTACAAGAAGATGGGCAACATGACGGGCACGGTGCGTAAACACACGCCCACCCTGGAGGCGCTGCAGGTGCTCTACCACCGCATGCGCTACGAGTACGAGTTCTACAACTTCATCCGCGACCAGTTCCACCTGATGAAGAAGAAGATCGGGCTCAAGTCCAGCAGCCGGCCGGCCGCCTACTCCCCCGCCTTCCTGCAGGAGCTGTCCCAGAGGACGCCCGAGCCCCTGGAGGAGGACGAGGAGCTGGAAACCGACCTGGAGGACGCCAACAGCTGGCTGGTCCAACCCTGAGCCTTGGTCCTCTGGAGGCATCGTGAAGGCAGCGTCATGTCTGGACCACGTGGATCTGATCTGGACTCCAGGACTCACGCCGGAGGAGCTTCACTTCAGCTCCGAAGTCCAGTCTTGGACTGATGTCGTCTCCCGGAGAGATGGCAGACTCCACTCCCAGATGGAGGATGGAGCGCCAACCGTCTTTGTGCCAAATGTAAGGAACGTCGCAGGAACGTGGACTGTGCCAAACCAGAGCGAGCCGTGAAACAGCGGGACAAGTGAGGGTGAAGCCGCACGCGCTCTTTATGAATTCAGAGAATTCAGAGTGGCCGCGTCTTCCGTCAGATGCTCATCGTGCTGAATCCAAAGTCGGCAGCGTCCGAGACTGGATGGTCATTTGCCTTTACATTTTTCAATTTGCTCTTTACATTCAGTGGCGCGGTGAGTCTTTCCTCATAAGCTAAACGTCACGACTCTGTGTTTTTTTTGCCAGTTTAATTTATTATTTTGTATTCGTTTGCATTCCAGATCTTTTTCTCAGGAAGGACAGAAACTGTTGCAACTGTTTTGCTTTTGCTTCCAACAGACGAAAGTCTCACGGTCCCAAAATAAACCTTTTCAAACATCGCTGTTTTTTTAAGGATTATTTTTGTTTGGTACAACTGAACTAATGTAAAGTGGTATAAGTTTCATTTTTTTCATGAAACTAATACTCATTAGTTTCATGAAAATTACAATTACGTTAGTTAGTTCAGTAAAGTGATGAAGGTAGTGATGAACCAAAATCAAATGAAATTTAAATAGAACCATTTAAATTAGACTGAAAAGATAATAAAAAAAATACTCAAATGAATATGTTCTCGAGTAAAAATACAGAAAGTACAGCACATGAGTAAAAAAAAGTGCTTGTAAAAATACTCAGTACAGAAAGTAATCGAGTAAAAAAGTACTCAAGTAAAAACACAGAATGTACAGAAAGTATTCAAGTAGAAATACTCAAAGTACAGAAAGTAATCAAGTAAAAACTCCTCAAGCAAAAATACTCAAAGTACAGAAAGTAATCAAGTAAAAAAGTACTTGAGTAAAAATACTCAAGGTACAGCTAGTAATTGAGTAAAAAAAGTACTTCAGTAAAAATACTCGAAGTACAGAAAGTAATGGAGTAAAAAAGGTACTCAAGTAAAAATACTCAAAGTCCAGACAGTAATCAAGTAAAAAGTACTCAAGTAGAAATACTCAAAGTACAGAAAGTAATGGAATAAAAAAGTACTCGAGTCTATCAAGTGTAGTTTAATCAAGTAAACTACATAACACTACTCAACTACATTGAACTACACAAACATAAAATGTTTTTTGATGTTCTCCTCTGAGACAATATCACTCCAATAGAGCAGGTGTTGTTTCACAAACCAATGGAACACGTTCGGTGGCGTGTTTGTTTGCGGAGGTTTGACGTGATATTGGCCTCATGAAAACCTTTCCATATCCCCAGGTACTTACTAAACTTTACTTAGCACAAAACCTGCTTCACCACTGAACACTTTTTCTCCTCAGAACCTGAGGAGGTCCGGGCAGGTCTTGGCAGGTGGCTCAATAGCTGCGGCGCTAACATGACACCACAGTGCCGGACAGAAGGTCCCAAAAACTGGACACAAATTTAAACAATGAAAAATATTTGTAGAAGATTTTTATTAAATTCCTCACAACAAAGTAAAACAAGCATTGTTGCCCTTCACTTTTGCATTTGTTGACTAAACAGGTGAATCGGAACTTTGGTCCAAACCTTCCAGAACGCCAACACCGATGACATCACGGCTCAGAAACAGCTCTGAACAAAGAACTAAGAATGACTCCGCGGATTTAGTTGAGGAAAAAAAAAAAAAAAAAAAAAACGTCCTGAGATTTGTGCTGACGTTGGCAGAACTCCTTGAATAAACACTCATCATGTCATAAAAATAAAACACTGGAATAGAAGAGCCAAACCAAAGCAGCGTTCAAGACGAAGGTTTAAAACATAAACATGAACGTTCAATGATGGAGGGATGAAAATCCCAGCGACTCCAGCGTTCAGCTCATGTCCAAGACCTTTGTTTGGCTTTTGAGGTCGTCGTCATGTCATGGTCACGTGTGTGTCGGCTCCACATGTTTGTGATGTTCAAGAGACGAAAAACCTGTTGTGCACAGCTTTCCAGGGTGTCCCTCCACTGTTTAACAATGCGATCAGATGAACAAAAATAAACCTAGTAGAGGAACGTCACCGACTCAACAGTGACACCTGCTGTTCACCTGAAATCAGAGGAACTGACGCCTATCAACACTCACAGATATATTAATGTTTTGGGGGTTTTTTGGCTCTAAAATGAAAATGATATTTTTTTTAGGGTTTGGTGACCTAGACATGTGGGAGGGTTCACGTGTTTCATTCAGGTTTGTAAGTGGGTGAATGTGCTGCAGCGCCTCCAAGTGGAGCAAGATAGAGAAGGTTTTTCTGAGGTTTTGCTTGTGCTACTAAGAGTTCTCCTTCATCCAGACGCACAAGTGGCAGCGCTGCTTCATGACCAGCAGAGGTGCTCACCCTCTTTAGCATCAAGAGCTAACAATGTAGCGTGACCTGGAAGCTCGCAGCAGCTAACACTGATGACATTTCCTGTGGTCCAGCGGCTCCCGAAACCCTGAGACACAAAGAAGTGGAGAACTGAGGAGCGTCACTGACACTGGCTAATAAAAGTTTTGAGCTTGTTCAACGTGTTCTGACGATTACAAAATGAGAGTCAACACAGCGGCGTCAGCGCCAGGAGCTTCAGGCTTCGCTCGCCGCGCGCTTCATCTCCAGCGCGTCTCCTTCGGCGCCCTTGGCGCTCAGGCCGGACTTCTTGACCGGAGCCCGTCCCAGAGCTTCGGCTTCCTCCATGGTGGTGGTCAGAGGTTGCCCCAGGGTTTCGGGCAGCAGCAGAGTCAGCACGCCAATGATGAACGCCAGGATCCCCACGATGAGCTGCGGTGACAAACACTGTAGCTGTGACTACTGGACCTTTGTTATAGCAACACTGCCCTTCCACGGCCTGCACAGCTGCTCATTGGCGAGAACAGGGTTTAAAACCTCATAAACCCTCCTCCCAAACCAGCGAGGATATCTCCAAAACCGGAGCAGATACTGCAAAAATAAGTGCACCGCAAGAATCCTGAGGGTTTCTTCCACGCCCGACCTGATTTTCTTATTTCTACTGAGAATGGTTTGCACCATTGTTTGAGTTTTCTGAATTTGCATGGCAGTCAATGAGGCCAAGTTGTGCGTTTGGCTGCACTTTGGTGAGTCTCAGACAAATTAAGAATGTCTCACAGGTTTTCTGAGCAGATCATCCCAGAGAGGACGAGTGGCTCTACAGAACTGGAGAAAATCACCTGTCTGTGATGCAGCGTTTTCTCACAGCGAGGGAAGAAATACCAAAACTTGACTTACATTTTCTCCTCCTCTCCACTTTAAGGGGATTAAACACACTCTTTATCTGACTTTTCTCATGTTATTTGAGTCAGATTTAGTGAAAACTATCGGAGTTGGTACAGATTTTTGATGACCAGTCTACAGAGGAGGATTGTGGCGACGTTTTAAGCTGTCAATGGTGTTTCTAGAGTGAGCAGAAAGCCGTTGAAACAGTGGCTAAAAGTTAAAGGTCTTTTTTTCCTACTCCCAGTTATTTCAGTGGGGAAAACTTTGGGACAAATCCTGGACTATCGTTGAGAATTACGGGTCATAAGATGGAGAAATGTAATAGCCAGCCTAGTTTACGATGAAGAAAATGGCCGAACAGAATCAGAACACCTCCTGAAAGGAAACCACTTCTGTGCGCAGTACACTCCTCTACCCCGTGGGTGGCAGCAGTGAGTCAGAAAGCTGTGGTGGAACTGAAAAACCGTATGGCCGCCGAAGCATACCTGAGGAAGATAGGTCCAGACATCCGCCAGGTAAACACAGAAGGGTGCCACCACGCTGCCCACGCGGCACATCATGCTGCCACTGCCCACTGCCAGAGACCTGTAAGAGTCAGAGAGGGAAACGGTCAGCACCTCCGACAGTAGCTAGAAGACGCAGTCGGGGTCAGAAGGTCACCTGATGACAGTGGGGTACAGCTCACAGGAGTACAGGTAAATGAGCCCGAAAGCAATGGCGATGGCGAACTTCCCCGTCATACTGAGGACAATGGCCAGAGGTTCAATGTCCTGCAGGAGATAAATATACTGAACTCTCAAGATTTTTTAAAAACCAAAGTATGTGAACACTACCAGTTATCAAATCACTTCAATCTGCTACTTTATCTACAGGGATAAATCATTATAAAAGTGTCCAAAAAGATCAATGTCTCTGCTCTGGCAGGACAGAGCTCATGGGGAAGTTTCTCTCTGAGAAAGACCAGCAGCGTAATAACAGGAAGAGAAAGAGCCCGCCGGAGGAAAAGGCACTTAGGAAACAGATCGACGCTAAAACACACGATATGATAAGATGAATTATCCAAACAGAATCCAGACACGGAACTTCAAAATCTCCCTTTAAACTCACCCCTTCCCACCTTCTGTTCGATGAGGTCGGTGGTGGTGTCATACATCTAACATTATTGATGCTAAACATGTACTTTTTTTTTTGTGCTGCGTAGAAGACCCGACTGACTTTGGCTCAGATGATCTGGCAGCTGATTCTAGGAGATACATACACCAGGGACCACGATGATGAGCATGCAGGCCACGCCGGCCAGCAGCAGCGCCGGAGCACACGTCTTCTTCCTGCCAATTCGGTCCATTGCATAACAGCCCACCAAATAAGAAGGAAGTTCCACGGCACCTGCAACAGCCAACGTGGAGACACTGACACCACGACATTCAATCTAGTGCACGTAAATAACCGCCTCCTGAATGGGCTCACTGGCCGTGCAAGAGCTTCCTGACAGCCTGAGTGTGGATTTCTTCTGACTACAGAGAGTCAGAGACCTCAGTAGTTTAGTAGAATAAAGCAAAATGTGGTGCCATTTATCAGCCGGGGGAAGTTTGGAAGCGTGGGGTGACTCACCTGCCAAGAAGAGGTTCACGTACTGGTTCCCTCCGAGGTTGACTGAGCCCAGAGAGAAGACGTAGTATCCTAAACTGCCGATGAACCAGATGGACCAGACGGTGAGGGTCCTCCAGGCCATTCTCCAGGTTCTGAACAGATCCAGGATGGACTGTTTCTTCTCCACGTTCTCATTCTGCTGGCCCGTCTCCTGCTCCAGCAGAGGAACCCCGTTCTGCTCTGCAGTTTCCAGAAGGTCCTCAGCTCTCAGCCGGCACTCCAGACCATTGACCCGGGCGATGGTGTCCAGCAGAGCCTGAGCGTCCTGGAACCGTCCCTTGGCTATCAGGTAGAAGGGCGTCTCTGGGAATTTCCAGCAGAAGAGCAGGAAGGGCGAGGTGCATAAGGAGAGGATGATCTGGTAGATCCACCACACCCTCACCAGGTAGCCCATCAGCGCCACCACCATCACGCCGACTGCAAACGCAGCATGGACGTGCATGGAGGTCCAGGTGCGCACCCGGATACCGGTGAACTCTGTGACATAGACGAAGACCACGACCAGGTAACCACTGGACACCTGGAAGAAGAAGAGCTCAATGAAGATGTGCTAGAACACCACAACATCTTCATTCATAAACACATCTGCAGCATAATACGATAAAAGGAGACGATGAGGAGAACGGCACGTGGTCTCCTTTAAGGGGAGGAGGAAGAGGTGTCATTGACACGGTGATAACAACAGCAGAAGACCCCCCCTTCACTCAGAGTTAGGGGTGGCACCCATGCTGCAGAAGCCCAGGGGAGAACCCAGGAATGAACCCCACGCTTGGGTCGCCCCCTGTTTTTTTGCGTGAAAGAGGCATAAATACAACTGTTAACTTGTGTTTGAAGGTGTCAGCAGTAACATCAGCCACGTGGTGTTCAAAGTTCCTTGGCAACTATACTTCCAAAAAGGAGGCTCCCAGCTAACAGCCTGCTGACAACTCAGACGTCTTTATGGACCATAGAGAAGGGCACAGAGCAGGAGAAAACATGGACCAGCTGTGAACCATATTTCATTCCTGCCCACAAGAGGGTGAAGTGCAACTGCAGAAACCTGAATCCCTGCAGCAGCCTGTCTTTGACAGGAAGTTGAAGACATTACATCTGCGCAGCAGAAGTCGGGAGATCTCAAAGTTTGGATCCAGCGTGACACACAACAGCTGTAACTCGAGGGAAGTTTGAGGGGGATGGGAGAGGACGGACAGAAGGGGAACAGTGAGGCGACTGTCCGGGCCCCAACAGAACACCTTTCTGTCTCGCTGCACTTTTTACTCTCAAGCCCACTTAAGGATTTGAAATCACTGCCCATGGAAGCTTAATCTGTTGCCTGTTTTGTCCTCTGGCTCTCACTCTTTTCAACAGCAGGACGTTCCACACTTGTGTGAAGAAGCGATTGTTCGTTGTCGACTAATCTATTCATTATTTTGTCGATGACCTTTGGACCCATTTTGAATTTCTGTTGAACCTAAAGTTGATTAAATCATCTCACTGTGATACTCAGACACCATACGTTATTAAACCAGTATAATAAAATATTGACACATAATCCAGGAACATGTTTTAACCCTGTGAAGCATCGACCATGAAACAGTTGACAGAGAGCTCCAGTTCTTTAAAACTGAGGTCTTTATTCTTAAGACGCGTTATCTCGTGATATTTTCTCACTGCTTCTCAATAACAACCAGTTCTCGATGCCAACCCAACAGCAACACCACGTAGCGACACACAGATTTTGACGTCAACGAAATTGTCGACTCATCGTAGCAGCTCAAGTCAAGAGAAATACCAACCATGGCGAGCAGGAAACGAAGCACCATGAAGACGTAATAGTTCCCAGAAAGGGCCACACACACCCCGACCACGAACTGACACAGGCTGGTGAACATCAGGATCCGCACACGTCCAACCCTGCAAGACACAGTTCCACACAATCATTGAAAATACAACAAATGTACAGCTGAAATCAAAGACAATTACTGATATGTTTTATGAATGGATGCACGACGGACCGTCTCAAATCTATTCCTGCTACACCAGTAGCCACTGTCAACCCAAGTCCACAACCACACACCAAGCTCTATTAACTTCTGCTACAAATGGTGTCAGAATTGGGATGGCAGGTGAGATATCGGAACCATGGGTGTTTACTGATACAACATGGGACGGTTCTAAGGTGGTGGGACTCCAAGGGAGGAGGGAGGAAATTTGGCATTGAGGTCTGACTTTCACACTTCCTCCCGTTTCCTTAATAATGTGTAATAAACAATACAGATGAGTTGACAATCCCTGGCAGCCTCACGAAGGTGAAGGAAGACACCATGGGTCGTCTCACTACACAGCAACCCCTCTACGTCTCCTGTTGACACCACTTTACCATGGTTACCAGAGACACGGCAGTTGAATGGAAGTCCCGCGATGAAGAAGAGCCATGTAATAAACACTCCACTGTGGTAATTAACCACTCAACAGCGCAATCTTGAAGCCACAGGAACCAGATTTTGGACTGGGCACCCAGGCTGAGACTTCATTAAACAGGCAACAAGAGGCCCACACAATACATGGCTTGGCATTTCACGCTGCTTTTCCGCCACACTGAGACTTCATTCAGTCGTTCACAATTCACTCAGTCTCAGCAGCCATATTTCCAAGAGGTTCCCCTCCGTCTCAGATGTCACGTTCCTGGTTCTGAGTGGGATTTGTTGAAAGTGTTAAGCCCACTCCATCATACTTGTCATCTCAAAATACACCCGGATGACATTTCAACATGGCCGCTGTCGGGCAAATTGGCCAGTCGGGTTTTTGGATATTCCAAAGTTTCCAGTTGCTATCAGGCCGAGGACCTAGTTTCCGATGTCGGAGGCAAACGCAACGCAGCGTGAATTTGTTGACTTTGTCAAACACGCTCTCAGCCAATGGCTGAATGTTTGTACACCCCAACAGCAAAGTTAATCATTACACCCAGCAGATAACAGCCAAGCATGAGCACATTTTTTTTCAGTTTTAGGAAAAGAGCTGGAATGGAAAAACTAAATGGCAAGATTCAACAACTCGTATCAGTTCAGTGAGAAAAAACGGTCTTGACTGTAGCCATTAGCAGAACAACACTGTTTAGCTTAACAAACAACAATACATTTCAATGTTTTTTTTCCTTTCTGCAAAATGTACCAATACTTGGGGACCACTTTCTTTGGCTGCATTGGAACTAACCACGCATCTGTCAGCACCATCTAAGCTGAAGATTCAGCTGGAGGGAATTCTTCTGCCAGGTCCCGGTTCCTCTCCACTAACCCTGAACCACTCCTTTCATTGTCACTCTCTATGTCCCAAGAAGCTCATGGGATCACGTTCCCACTCTGTCACACTTGGACATCCATTGTACTCAGTATCGCGACTACACTCTCCAGTAAGTAGCCAAAACCTACCGGTCAGCGATGTCTCCAAACACCAGAGCTCCGATCAGAACCCCGAACATGAAGGTGGGCTGACACAGTTTGGCCAACCATTCCTTCTCGCAGACCAAATCCCAGTCGGTCACGATGCTCTGCTGCACTTCACTGTGGTCGTACAGAAAGCTCCCGGCGCAGACTTCCACCGTTTTGTTGCCGCTGAAGAGGTAAGTGAAGTCCTGCGGGTTGAGACGAAGGGCGCGCTGACATCGACTCAGCTCCCACTGTTGACCCTCCGTCGTCCGCACCACCATGGGACCGGACCCGGTCTTGAAGAAGGGCAGGACCTCATCCACGGTCAGACCCGTCAGGTTTCCGAACAAGACGTCGGTGATGTTGCCGGGTATGTTGCACACAAAGTTAGGAGTCTCCACCAGAAAGACCGACGCCAGGTAGTGGATCCCACAGGAGATGGACTGGAACACGGCGGCGAAGTACAGACATGCCTGGAATCTGGAAAGCATATTCACTATTACACTTTTGAGAACATTCATGCCACGATGCTTGCTCAAGGACACTGTGGCACACAGATGTGTGAGGCAAAACAATTGAAAAACTAAACGTTTAAGAGGCAAATGTGAATCAACATCAAAATTAGAAGCACTTTAATACTGTGATTTATGTTGCTATACTTAAAACCTCATCTAATTTATCATGCTTGAGTCAAAATTGTAATGTTTTTGAAGTCATATTTTATGCATTAATCTGAGAAGAAAAGAGATGAATATACTTTGTTAATGGATTTAGTTTATAACTCAAATTCTGTGCATAAAACCATGCAAATAAACACGTTAAAAGCGCGCGTGTGCGTGGCTTAGAGAAACATTTTTTTCATCCACACAACATTCCAACATCAACTCTGCATATCAGTCAAACCTCCGTTCTGAATCCGTTTCAGTACATGACTATGTTACAACTTAACATGGAACGATACGCAGCTCGAAAGAGGCAGCAAAAGGGAAAATCTTGAACTTGAAACAGCAGAAATGTTCTGCACTCTGTTGCGAGCGGGTTGAACGGCCGAGCATGAGTGAATGAAATATTACTCTTTACCGTTTAAAATGTCCAAGCTCGTCGAAAATTCTTTCCACCGTCATTTTCCAGCCGCGAGAAGCTCACTGGGTTCGGGTCAGCGCGTTCTGGACCCGAATCCCCTCGGGAGCGCGCGCGCAGCCTAGGGGGCGCACGCGCACGCGCGCCAACCCAGATGTGCTCACGCGCCTCACTCCCCGCCTCTGTTTGGTCGGGATTAACACCAGTTTATTCGGCGCAAAACTCAACGCACTGAGGACCGCGATCGAATCATGTCGCGCGCCTCACCGGTGACGAGTGAATGTCGGCGGACAATTTCATCACTCAACGCTGTTTCCGCGTGACATTTCATCAGTGGCTCAAGTGAGTTTGACATCATCACTTGAGGGTTTAACGGGCAGATAAATTAGCTGCCGCAGTAAACATGTCCGCTAACAGCTGCCAAGTTTATAATAACTACCAGGTCAAAGCTGAGCCACAAACCATCCTGCGACACCCGACAGTATTGAAGAGGAGTTCACAAGGACTTTAAAATGTCACCCTGGATCATGTTTTTTTGTTTTTTAACAAGATTTTTATTGACACACAACAGCAAAAATATACATCTCAATGATCAAGACCTTCTTTTCTCTATTTTCCCCCAACAGTATTCCAACAAAGAAATAATGTCAATAACATCGCAATAAAAAATAAATACATAGCTAAAGAAAGAAAAGGGAAAAAACAAGAAAACAAAAAAAAAGCAGTCAAAAAAATCACCTCTACTGGGTGACAACCCTCATCTTGTATAGAAGACATTGTGAAACATAGCAACAATATCATATGAGGGCACATTACAGTCTGGTTGCAGCGTTGCTGATAAAGAAAAAGAAGTTTTTCCCATTTCAAATGTTGAATAACATCTCGTAACCACCATTTATAACTGGGAGGACAAGAATTTTTCCAGTTTAACAGCATGAGTCTACGGGCCAGCATCAGAGTAAACACTGCCATTCTGTATTTAATACCCTGAAGTGGTGTCAAACAAATACAGCAATACAGTGAAATAAATAAAATAGAGCTGTCTTCAAAAATGCAAAACAAACAGCAATACAGTGAAATAAATAAAATAAAGCTGTTTTCAAAAATGTAATACAAATACAGTGATTCAGTTAAATAAATTAAATTCTGATATAAAATAAGGCTGTCTCAAATAGACACTTCAGCTCTATAACACGCCTCTAAATGAGGCAAAATGAAGAACCGTTGATACTCATAGTTAATTACGTAAAAAATGTTAACGCGTTAAATTGCGGTGTAATTAATGAATCGAATGAACGCGTTAAAATGACAGCACTAGTTTGAACAGCAGCGCAGTATTTTAATTCACTGCAACTTTCCAGGGAAGTTTAAGGCCTGAGATAGATTTCAAATGTACTCCGTCACAGCTGAATGTATATTCACCATGGACTGTCGGTGGCAACGAAAGCCAAAAAGCTGGGTCAGGGATTAATGATTGATCAGGCGCCTTCTATGGACCTGAAGTGACTCGAGGTGACAGTTAGTTTGAAACATCCAACGCCACATCAGCTGCAGTTCTGCAGGTGCCACAAGTCTGAAGCACTTCACACCATGAAGGAGCGTAAGGAGATTTTCTTGGCAGAAGCCCTGAGTTAGCGAGGCTAACGTTAGCTCAAGCTAGCGCATAAACATCTTCTGCGCTGCTGCTAAAGACGCGAAAGCCACCAGGTGTGATCCATTTTGGATGTGTTTGGAAAGATACTAGAGCCTGAATTGGCACTTTAGAAAACTTCCCTCCGAACTTCAGTTCAAGCGTTGTGACTTGTACCGTTGCTGTTTGTGGTTTATTTATTTATTAGCTACTTCTATTACTATTGTTTAGTTTTGTTCTTTTTATTTTATTTTTCTATTATTATTATTATTGTTGTTGTTATTATCATTATGTTCACAATTGCACGTTGAGCCAAAGCACTTCCCTAGTTGGTGGGATCCTCACTGACCTTGGCAATGAAGCAGATTCTCATTCTGGAGATGAATAATTTGAGGTGCCATCACAGTGCGAGGAGACAAGTCAAGATCTGACTGCTTAGATGACATCACGCATGTGGCAGATTCCTCAGCGCTCACCTGCACCCAGGACGACTGAGGCGCCGGGCGACCTGAAATACTGGGCCGAGGCATTTGACTATGGAAGACACAGATCACATGACAGCGTTGGTGCAGTAATGACATGACAAAATTGGACTTTTATTTTCATCTAGCGCTGGTAATCCTGGGTGAAGTGAAGCACATGAGCCCAGACACTGGGCAGACTGGGGTGAAGCAGAACGTCCAAGGCTCACAGTCGAGGCTCAGAGTTCAGGCAGGGGAAGGTGAAGGGGGAAGCTGGACAGTCTGGCATCTGAGGCTGGGGCAGCAGGAGCTGCAGGTGGGGATGGAAAGTAGAGTAGAGTAGAATGGAAAAAAAGGCAAATGAATGTGTTCATCATCTGTGACTGGACTGAAATGTTAAAATGATCTCACAACTGCCAGAGCCCATCACCGACCAGGCCCAAGCAGCCAGCCTCAGCTGGGCCCTCCTCACTGGTTATCAGAGAGACGCTGATAAAGCTGTGGACAAACACACTGATACCCAGTATTTTCCCCCTCACCAGCGTCTCATGACTAAATTCTTGGTGCTGGACCGAAGGAGAGTGAACTTTGTCACAGTGTGTTGTATTTTGGAGTGCGCTTGAGCACAAACACCACATGGAACAACACAACAACAGTCACACTGCTCAGTCTCAGCGACTCATAACTCTTATGGTCCCAGCATATGACTGTCATGTTTCTATTCTGCCTCCACTCTCGCTTCATGCCAAACTCTGTTATGCACTGAACTATAAAAAACAGGTGAGTTATGTCACAGCAGTAGGTCTCTGAGCACAATCAATATCTTTCATCGTCACCATCGACCTCCAAGCAGCGCAAACAAGAATGCCGTCGATCAGCAGGGTTCATGGCGGGCCTCCCCCTGACCTCTGCCTGACCTTGGTGCCGGTGCCTTCACCGGGTGAGCGTGAGGTGATGGATCAAGTTAACAAGTGTGTGCACAACACAGAGGAGACTTGGGCGCCTAATACTTTAGAATCATATTAGCAAACATTAAATGAAAGTTGAATTTTATATTGAATTATATTGTAGTGTCCTTTCAGAGTATTCTGAGTTTTATTCAGTGCACAGTTTCATTTATGTGTCATCTAAATTTGTTTTTTTTATTTGGTGTAGAAGCGCTGTGGTGTGCTACTTCAGATCAGAATTATTATTATTATTAATATAGTGATTCCAATAAACTTGCGATAGAAAACGTGTTTAGTCTGCAGCTGCTTGCACTGACCACGAGGAGGAGGTAGAGAACAGAATATGCCTCCATCGCATCATTGGATTAGATAAGAAACATGCTTTTTTTCAGGAAAATAAATAGTAATATAATAATAATATAATATATATAATTAACGGGTCACAGTATTTGGCCTGAAATTATGAATTAAATAAACATATTTTTCCGACAAATTTTGTATTTAATTACTCTAATCTGTCACCAATATTTATAGTATGGATCACTCAAGAAAATCTAGAACTTGAACAGTGAATGGAAAATCAACTCATTGAAACATTAAAATTACATTTCAAGTGTAAATTAAATAACATTAACCACACACATTTCAATATATCAATTGACTGAACAAATAAAAAGCTGAATTTTAGCACCACTATATGACAAAGAAACAATGACGATGAGAGACTAACATGAAGAGAGTATATATGTGTATAAATATATTTATCTATATATTTTCAAGTGCAGTTTTACCCTGTAAAAACAAAGCAAAAAGAAAACACAGACAGATTCAAGGGAACAGAAGTCCATTCATGACAACGTTCTTTGGCTCTCACAGTATCTTAAATCCTACAATAAAATATTCTTTATAATTGTTAGCGGAGGCCACAGATAACTCTGAACAAGTGTAGGTCTAGTTTGGACTTTTGCTCAGGACGCCACATGGCAGGAATCCGTTTGGGAGCGAGTGCTCTCATTCAACACATCTGTGAGTGTGAGGATCCTTCATGTGGCCCAGCAGCTCGGCCCAGATAGCTTGAGTTACATGGTAACTTGAGAGGGAGCCGGGCGGGGGAGACGGCCTCAGGGAGGGAGGGGGGCGCGGGACCTGTGTGTGTGTGTGATGGGATCTATAATAGAGAAAAGAAAGCAAATTAAAGGGGCGTGTGTGTGTGTGTGTGTGTGTGTGAGGAGGGAGTTCCCAAAGTTTTCAAAGAGAGCGACTCCTCATATGCAGGGACACACACCATGATCCTTCATGTGTGTGTGTTGGTGTTTCATTAACTGAGCAGCTTTTGTCCAGAACTGGACTTTGACTTTGGACCTGGTCTGAGGAAGAAGAATGGGGCCGAGAGAGAAAGCCCAGACGTGATGGAGCGACCCCTCTAGCTGGACGACATGGTCAGATGGAGCGGGCTGAGCGCTCCTGGGCTGCTGCTGCGTTTGGGGCTGCTGCTGACGGCGGTGTGCGTGAGCCTGCATGTTTACCTGGAGTCGCACTGGCAGAGGTGGGAGCAGCCCAGTCGAGGCGAGCAGGACCCGGTGAGGTCAGAGGAGCAGCCGCTGAGGAGGAGAGTCACCTACATCCACTCGCTGAGGAGGAAGGGTCAAGCTGGACAGGACTCCTCACCTCCACCGCTCAAAGCTCACAAGAAGGTAGGACCACCCGACTGGACCTGGGGACTCCACCTAAAGATAGAAAGGGTCAGCGAAACAGCGATGTGAACATTGGATTACAATACTAGGCTTAACCTATGATAAATGGAACGAATTAAAAATATTCATGATCAAGAAAGGTGATCCATTCAGACAATAAGCAGAAGAAAATGAATAATATTAATGTTATCATAAACATGTTTCAATGATTACAATATTATGACTGTGTTTCTGGAAAAATAAACTTTCATCACTTCTATTTAAATATATATATATATATATATATATATATATATATATATATATATATATATATATAAAGAAGACGAAATTAAAACTATTTTTTTAATACATTTGTGAACCTCATAAAGAGGTCATATATTACGTTACGTATATACGTTTTTTATGATTTTACTCACAATATACCAACACATTGATTTAAATACAGATTAGATTTATTTATCCGTCTTTTTGACTCTTTTTTTTACTGTATTATTCAAATATTTGTCGTAAAATTTAAGTAACGTTTCCAAATATACTGAAGGACTTGCATTCTCGGGGAAGAATGTTTGTGCTCCACAGGTCGAAACGTTTGCTCATCTCCAAGTTTTTAAGTGAGGTATTTAACGCCTGTTATCTGGACGTAGATCGTTGTTGAGAGAGACAGATCGACTGCCTCTTCTCAGAGACTCACAGGATTAAAGAGGCGTAATCCCAGGAGAGCGATGAAGGGAGAATCGATGGCGCTTAACAGCTGTGAAGTTGAAAACAAGAGGAGATACTCGCGTTTAAGAGTCATAAACATCAGGAGATGACACAGAGATGTTGGTTAAAACTGCTGCCAGCAGAAATGCTTCAACCCTGGATTACATTCAAGACGACAAAACAAATGCTAACAAACAAGCTAATCAGTTACGTCAGCGGGCTAGCATTGCGGTGTTAGCACCAGCTAGCTAGAGCTCAATGGTAAAGCTAATAAAACGGTTAGCTTAACTATGAATTGTGACATTACCAAGCAGTATGTCAATATTTGGATACTAGCATCAACACAAAAGATGACTAAAATGCTAACAAACAAATGATCAGACGAAGAAGGATAGAAGAAGTTCACTAAAAATAACTGGAAGGAGTCACAAATACAGCATGAAATAGAGCTGTAGCATTTAGCTTTAGCCAAGTGGTAGTAACACTGTTGGCAGCTAACTAAAATCCCGTAGTTACTAAAAGTGTTTTGGGTCAAACTCAGCGATGCGCACATAAAGAATGACCATTGACCTGCAGATGACGCTTGGGCGCAGCAAAACCTCTTCTGCCCCTCCTCACCATGGAGGTATAAACCTCCCCTCCACACACCCATTTCTCCATCTATTTTTGATTCTTTCTGTCACCTTAGTTTCTAAATCTTTCATGAGTCAAGCCAGCCTGCTTGACAATCCCTGCAGGCCGTGGTGTCACTACAAAAACCAGAGCGTTTGCGCAGCATCAATATTACACTCAGGCATATGCTCTCGCTGCCAGGCACCGTGGCTCCCAGCGGCCCCCGAGACATTCTTGTGTCACATCAGCTGCTCCACTCCTCACCGCCTTCTCCTCTCCTCACAACTATGGGCTGCATTTTCGCTTCATTCTATCGCTCCACTTTGACTTCGCAAGGATTTGTGATGAAGATGAACACATCAATAACTTTGGAAAAAAAGCTGTTATTGATGCACTTCTCTTTGTTCTGGCAAGAGAGGAATATATAGTCATTGCGTCCTAGTTTAGAAAACAGATTATACAACTCTCTTTTCAAGTTTTCATCCGGTCTAAAGCAGCTTTAAGTCAAAGTGAAGCAGCACACTTTTGTTTACTATGTGGCATATTTCACGTCCAGATATGAGCTCTGCTATGCCCAGTGTTTACATTGGAATCCTTCAACACTCTTATCAGCTCATATTTGCCCCAGGTTTGCTTGAAAGATGCCATTTGCTGAGTTTCAAGTGCAATAAATCCGGTGTCGCCATTCGGTTGTTTTGGATGTACTACTTCCTTCTCCAGAAACTGTGTTTTTGTGGGCGTAAATTCACCAATTTCAACTCTACGTTAGACTGTTTAACCAGCAATGTTCCCTCTAAGCTACGCGCGTGCACAATTGTGCACAGCTGATAGGAGCTCAGCTCACAAAAATATCTACACTGCGCAACAAAAATTCATCCAGAATTGAATATAAATTTTCGCAATTTCCGGACTACAGAAGCCCTGTAGTCCGGAAAAAAACAAAAACAAAAAAAAAACCTCAATCCAATACTTTAAAAATATGAGCGTTGCTAACAAACAGTAGGTTCAACCTGCAAGGAAACAATCTCATCCTCAGCAACTGTCTAATTTAAAAACATTCAGTCCCACAGGGACTGGAAAATGAATGTTTACTAAAAAGGTTTACAGATTCTGGAGGGTTTAAAGCAGCGTTTTTCAACCGGGATGCTAACGGCTAACGTGACGTCTCACTTCAAAACTTTATTGATACTCACGGACTGTCAAAGTTTGCTTGGTGGTTTAAAAGTTAGCGAGAAACTAAACACACGACAACATAAACGCCCTCCAAAAAGTATTACGAAAGAAAGAATAATGGTTTTTATGGAGCTAGTTCAGGCAAAGAAAAACGGCAATAAAATCATGCAAATCATACAGTGTCTTTCTGCAAATAGCCAGGCAAAGTAACAAGTGTCAGTAGCTTCAGTTTTCCACAAATGAATAGGGAATTTCTATAGGACTTTAAGCATAAGTGAGTTTTGGCCGAGGTTCCTCAGGTGGTGAGCCTCGGGATTTTTTCAATGAACCAACTGCGCCACGGCTAGAAAAAGTTTGAAATACACAGGTTTAAAGGATGGAGAAACGAAGGACCTAAACTAAAGACAATATCAGCAGCTTCACACAGTAGGTGTCTGCAGGACACCATCTTCTTCACAGCTTCCTAAACACCACACCATCTGTTCCTCCTCCATTAAGCGTATTTCAGTGTTGAGAGTGGCTATGCATTAGTGCGCTGACACTTCATCCACAAGTGCAGACGTATGTAGGAAGTCAGACGAGAGAGGGAGCAGGAACAGAGCGACTGGATCACAGTCATAAACACAGTGCCTCCAGTCACGGTGACGCAGGAGGACGCAACCAACATGGCACTTCAAACATCTCCATCCTCACTGAAGAAAGAACAGACTCTGCATCAGATTTACAGCAGAGTTTCTCACAGGTGAAGAGTCTGCGTTTTGGATTGGAGGTGGCTGCAGAACGGAGCTTCTCGTCTCTTTGTACGTCGGACAGATTGATCCCCATAATTCCATCTCAAAGCAGATTGCTTTATTTAAGCGAAGCTCATGATCACGTCCTTCTAGTATTAATCTCAATAATCCCCATGAGCAGCAGAGTGATGAATACCAGAGCTGCGACCGCTCCAACTGCCACCAGGACTTTGGGTTGAATTCCTCCCTGAGAAACCCAGTGACCCTCAGTGTGAAGGGAGAGTCAGTAATCCCCCGGGTCTGACTGGACCCAGTTCTCAGACCGGGACTCTGGGGACCACTGAGAGCGTAAGACAGTCCTTACGCCTGGGGTGTGTTGTGTGAAAACATTTCGTCAATGGTAAACATGCTCAATATTTCTGTCCAAACATTTTAGCATGAGCGGGAAGAGCCGATTTCTCCCAACTAGAACTGTAGCACATAGTAGTAGAACGTAACCAGTTCAAGAAGCGATACGACACCGAAACTCTGAAGCATTGAATGGGCGGCCATTTTGACACCAGCCTTGAATCATGAGTAAATCCTCACCTGGTCTGTTCCCTCAGGTGTATGAGTTCGTTCCACAAGCAGCAAATATGTTTCTGTCATTTAGTTCTGATGATGTTCCTTTGTGAATTTTCCATTAAAAACACCGAAAACCATCACCATTTTCACCTCCATGTTACATGTTTTCCAGTCATTGTGCTGTTACCACACTCCATAAAACCAAATTATGACGGGAAGATGCAAGATTTCTGCTTTGGAGCGTGAGCTTCTAAATGCGTGTGGTCTGCTGTGATGAGATTATTGTGGCGCCTCCATCCCATTCTTACACCCGAGGCTTTTCTATGCGACGCATGGCCCTCGGCATCAGGCCAAACAATATGGACTTGAGTTGAAAACCTAAAACATCAGCATGCAACGCTGAAGGCTGCATCCTGCGTCAACACAGGACGCTACAGTCACATGACCAGAGTCGCTCTTTGACGCCTTGGCAATAAGGATGTGTTGACATAATCACGCTTTTTCAAAATCCTTGTATGGAACCCCTTTCACTGCCATAACTCTCAGCCATGAAAATCCCCAAATAAATGGGATACTAACATAACAGACATGAAATTCAGAGGCAAACTGATTTGACACAGCTTTAACAGCAAAACACTGCAGGCCAAGAAGAGGTAGCGCGACCAAGAGCTAGCACAGCTAAGAGCTAGCATAGCCAAGAGCTAGCATAGCCAAGAAAAACGTAAAAAAGGGCAGGTGTTAACTGAACAGGTGAATTAAGAGGGATGTGATCACAGAGCTCAAGAGTCATTCTAAATGGAGCGTAGACCAAAGCATAATACAAGTGACATCCAAGTTACGATCGGGATCGGTTCTGACCAACCGGTCGTAAGTCGGATTGGATGTAAGTCAAATCCCATTCAAAATAGCCCACGCGAGCGTTATAGGTGCTACTGTAGTGGTAGATGGCTGTGTGAGAGTGAGATGCTGGGATACTGCGCTGCCGTAACTGTCGTACGTGTTGCCAGGCTGCTACGTGCTGCGATGTCCGACATTGAATAAAGAAAAAAAATAAGCAACTGCTGGCCGTGGTCGTAAGTACGGGTGAACGTAAGTCGAGCAGGTCGTAAGTCGGATGTTACCGTGGCTAGCTGATCATATAGAATGGCTCCAGTGCCTTGTGAAATATACATTTTGTAGATCCATGACTGCAAACTGTTGAAGACGACAAACAGCTGAGCGGTTGAAAACAAGATGTGGAAGTGCTTTCCAAGTAAAGATGGAATTGGCTGGTTTGCCTAGCAACTTTGTGTTGCACATGAGCAACAGTGATGCGAGTTGCTTCTCTGTCCAATAACATACGAAAACACCACTGTTGGTGGACACCTTTAAAGTGTAATAACATGAGCAGTGGAGCTGCAAATTGCATCATGGCTGGTTCTCATGTAAAGCTCCTCCTGCAGCGCCGCACAACGCCGGCTTCTCACTGTGAGGACCAAGACTGACCGAGGGAAGCGTGGAGCAGCTGCCAAGTTCTTGTGGAGGCACAAAGGAACCATTCAGAGGATCGATCGCTCCCTCTCTGGAGGAATATATTTCAAATCAAGCCGCTTCAAACGCAGTATTTACATCTCAACTTGAGCTCCTTAACTAAATAATCAAAGCCACATGTGGCGGAGCCTGGCTTCTCCTCGCAACAGAGTCAACAGTGGCTCTATTGTGCGCTAACTGCTATCACACAGAAACAAGCGCAGGAGGCGGGAAGAGTCGGTGTCAGACTGTCAAGTCCGCAGTCAGGAGCGCACAATAATCCCTTCAGACGTGGACGGCTTGTCTGGAACATTCCTGAAGCCTCCCTCCCAGCTGACAAGAATGAGTGCATTGACCTCTGGAGCTTCCATCTTGGGCGCTCACCTCCACTGCACATCCACGGCAGCGTGTGCTCTCACGGGCCATCAACGTCTGCTTCATGCTAATGGAGTCATGGAGACGCTTGAGTGCATGTTTGTTTAGCCACTGTCACCGTCTGCGGGTCCGGTTGCTCCGACCACACCGGCTTTGCTCCAGACAAAAAGACAGAGAGGCTAGTATTGAGGAGAAAATCCAGACTTAAGTATTTAGGACTTTTCTGTTGTTAAAATGTGCATTATTTAACAGTGACCCCTGGTGGTCAGATTGGAACAGATTTGCCCTGTGGGTGTGCCATAGAGTTCAGTATACACACTACTAACAGAGCTAAATGGATCGATGAGGATAATGTGAAAATACTGAAGTGAAGTTTGCAACAGAAAAACATGGAAATAAGAATCTGGCCAACACGTGTGGTGGCGCATGGATGGGTGATTCTCTCACTCAAGTACATTTCCAAAAGGGCCACGTTATGTAGTGTGCCTTTATGAAGGGGAAGTTAAGCCAAAAGGAAGAAGATAAAAGGATGAAAGAGGTAAAGATTTTGCTACTTTAACATACTTTTTATTTAAAGATTGTCAGTGTCAACCATGAATCCCACGTAAGTGATGAATACCTCTGTACTATGGATAAAGCATGTAATATAAGATGTAAAGGCACTATTTTTTAGGTTTTTTAAATATATTTAAATGATTTTCAATTACGGTGGCCCCAAAGGACAAACAACAAACACAAAAGAAAAGTACGACTACAAGCCAAAAAGCACAACAGAATCACAATTACAAAAAAACAGAAACACATTCACAGAAAACAGAATCGCAATAACTTATGAAGGGGGGAACCTGCTATAAAGCCTGTGGCTGCTTGGACAAAGTGCACAACTACAGTTGCCATTCCGTTTCTGTAAATGTGCTTTTTGGTTTGTGGTCGTACTTTTCTTTTGTGTTGTCTTTTGCCCTTCGGGGCCACTGTATTAATAGCTATCATTTTGTTTTCTGACCTCATGAGAGTAAATAAACACAAGCAAAGAGCCACACTTTGCCCACTCTGCTTTTCACACAAGATAGTTTGCAGAACGGTTGCCATATTGTTGGTTCCACGCCTAACTGGAGAGTTTGTGTCGCCGATATCAAGGTCTCTCGAGTCTTTCAAGCTGTCACTCTCAGTTCCTCAAGTTCTAATTCAGGGCGTCACAGCTCTCGCTATCCGCAGACGCCACTGACAGATTCCATGTCTGGGATCCCGTCCAAAACACGAGGCAACAGGAAGCACGACTTCTCACGGTCACGCTCCACCTGTCTCTTGGGAAGCTTGCTGACGCCCAGGTTCAGCAGTTTAATGTCAATGATCATGTGAAATTGCTCACAGGGACAAAACAATTTGGCAGCGTGACTTTGAAGCAACACGTGCAGCACTGACAGGGCTGAGGCGTGTGTGTTAGCAGAGGATGGTAGTGTGAGCGAACTGTGAGAGAGAAGAGCACATGATTTGGAACCTAGACTTTCTGAGGCCGTGGTTCTCAAACAGGGTGAAGCTGCTATTAGAATAGCAGGAAGTATGACTAATATTTTTGGATTATTTCTAGAGATGCCTAAAAAAAGAGTTTAATAATTAATAAACAATATTTTTGTTTGAATGTTTTTTTTTTGGTTTTGTGTGTTAATGTCGGTTCTGTTTTCGTACTTCGGCATTATTGGTGGAATAAATGCTTGTGAACCACGAAGCAGCCCTCGCTTAAACTCGACAGGAGTAACAAGTGGTACATGGGTTACATATGTGTACACGTTATATGAAGAACTAACTGTATTCTTTCTTTTTTTATGTGTTTGCCATTCTAATATGCAAGAGAATGTAATGTCACAGCCATTTGTCAGGCACCACTGTAGCAGTGGTCTCTGAAAATAGGTGCAGAACCATGGTCCAAAGGCCATGAAAGACAGACACAGTCAAGTTTGTGTTCCTTGTTGACTTATGAAAATATAAATTCAGCTGATAACCAAAGCTGCGCCGATGGTCTCACACCTGAGTCAGCTCTGGATTGAGATGTCATCGTAGCAAACAAGCAGTGAGCACAATGGTTTTGGGATCTGTGGCGCCCGAGGAACAAAGGTGCAGCCAATATCCTGGTTTTTACTCCCCGATTCAAAAGATTCACGAATGAAAGGATGAATTTGCTCCTGTGAAATACAAACACCCCTTCATTAAGGTGGTGAACCCATCCATCCGCTTCTGCTTATCCCGGGTTCAGCGAGCGGCGTGTTGTGCGAGGAGCTAATGACCTGGGTGATGATGAAGCTGCAGCCCACAGACAGATGGCCGGAGTCACTTCCTGTATTCTCAATAGTCAGGTGGAGGTGAAGCGAAATGTTGTCCATGGAACCGCACGCTGCCGTTCACGCTGGGCTCGGGAGTGAACTACGCTCCTGTTATATAACAGTAACAAGTGAGAGACGTTTCCTGGCTCCTCAGCTGACCGTCCTGTCTCATCTCCGCTCTAATCCAGCCATCTCCTGCTCACCCAGCTATCCTCCTCCACCTCCGCTCCGGGGGATTATTCATGGAGGGCAGGACTTGTGCGCACACCTCGGCCACGTCCAGACAGAGCGGCACAGATCCACTCAGCCTCGGTCACGCAGGTCATGCAGAAAAGCCGGTAACACGGCCGTCGGGTCCAGGGTGACGGAACAGACACCCCTTTGTCACCGTGAGCTGCATAATGTGATGTGAAGGCAAACTTTCAGCAGAACAGGGGGAGCTAGAGAAGGGCTTTACACTGATGGAATTTGACTCCGCAGCATGGCTGGTTTCTTCCATGCATCGCGCTGCTGTCTGGGTTAAACTCACTTTGCCTTCTAGCTCAGCTCATGTGGACAAACACAGACGTGACTATGGATCCAGATCTGGATTAAGTTAACCCATGAGTCACAGATCAGATGCTGCTCATCTGCAGGACAGATCAAAGCATGTGTTTATGATCCAGCTGATGTTTGGATGGATCTGCACGGACATATGCCCCGCCCCCCAGCCCAGCATTGATGCGTTGTTTGTGAGTTACGAATCCGTTCAACTACTTAAATTACCGCATTTGAGTCAAACGGCTGCAGGCCGAATCAAACGTGGTTGGCTTATGAAATGACTGCTTGACTCTAGCGAGTCCCAGTGAATTAGAGTCAATTCAAATCTAGCGTCATCTTAATGAGAACGAGTCAGAGCGACACTTGAATGCGAGTGCGTGGCTGATGTCACCAGATGAAGGTCTAAGCAGCCGAGGCGCGACACGTCTCGGTGGTGGATCTCCACCTGCCGTCCCACCAGTGAGGACGACTTGACTGAACACGGAGCGCGACACTAATCTCATCACCGTTTAGCGCCGCTTCAGCAGGTAGTGGCAGCTTAAAGCCAGGAGGAGGCTCCAGCCTGCTGGGAACAAAGGCGCAGAGAGGCCTCTTTAAATTAGACACCCGCGGCCCACGTACTGGAAAACCTGCCAATATTTACCCGCGCTTCCTGTTGGCAGGAGGTGGGAGGAGCCAGTGCTCCATCTGAGTCCCCACTCAACCCTGAACTTTCTCGCCTCCCACGAAGTCTACTCCGCCACATCTCTGGCCTCATCGGTATTCCTGTCTCAACCTGCGCCAGGTGATATATGGCGACTGGATGGAAGATGAAAAGGGCAGCAGAGAGTTCCGGGAGCTTTCATCTGCTCTGGATAAATAACACGCTGGCGTCCATTAAAACGCACACTTGTCCGTCACTCTCCAGGGCCGTGGAGTTCTGTTGAAGCAAGCCCTGTTTCTTCAACCCACTTGATGTCCACTGTGACGCTGCTGTCTGAGTTCCTCACTGACCTCAGAGGAAGTACTTCCCTGCTCTCTGTCACGGGACAGAGAACCAGTCCGCCATATTGACTGGCAGGCGTGTGACTGGCCAGCAAGTGAGTCAAGGAGGTTGCTTCACCCTGGCTGGTTCTTACCCGACGTCATCCTGTTGTAGGGCCAACGGTTAACTGCGACACCCAGGGATCTAAAAAAACACAAAAAAACTGTTGCTTCAGTTAAAACTTTAATCTAAACTTTATTAATTCAATTGTAATTCTGACTGGACTGCTACACGCTCTTGTTTTCCTCATGGAGTGGACGAGGTAAACTGGGTATTCGACCAAACTCTCTGGTCACCAATGCTCAAAATCGCCACACAGCATATTCGGATATGACGTCCGACGCCCCGAACCACCGGAAATGGTCACCCAGACCGTTACAATACCATGAAATAAGGTGATCAATGTCATGAAATAACGTGATAGTTATTATGAAATAATGATATACTAGCATGACAAAACGTGATAAATATGAAATACCGTGATAAACATCATGCAATAACGTGATAAATATCATGACATAACGAGATACTATTATTAAATAATGTGACACGCATCATGAAACAACATGATAAATGTCATGAAATAATGAGATACTATCGTGAAATAACGCGATATTATGGTGAAATAACGTGAGACTTATCATTAAATAACGTTACAAATATTATGAAATAACGTGGTATTATCGTGAAATAACGTGATATTATGGTGAAATAACGCGATATTATGGTGAAATAATGTGATAAATATCATGAAATAACGCGATATTATGGTGAAATAACGTGAGACTTATCATTAAATAACGTTATAAATATCATGAAATAACGTGGTATTATCGTGAAATAACGTGATAGGTATCATGAAATAATGTGATAAATAAAATAAAAAAGCTCGACAGCAACTCTGATGTTATGACACGTTGCAAATTGATTCAACGACGCGGCAAGAGAAACAAACACGTGGTTCTAGTTCGGTTCCATCGAAGGTGAGATACATCTCTGCAGCGGTAGCTGATCCTGGATCCGCTTCGCTGAATGGAAATGACGCGCGGAGAGCTGCGGGAGTGAATGTGCGCGCGTGTTATTTATCTAGAAGAGCGCTTTACTTCAGAGTGCGGGATGAAAGCCTCCTGTTGCGGTCGTCAGTCCGCTTCAGCAGAACGTCGCGCTGAGTGAAAACGCATCAGCCGAGCGAGAGAGAGTGCGCGTGCGTCCGTGTGCACGGGGCCGCACCAGGCGCGCATGTCCTGGATTTTTAATGTGATGTCAATGAATTCAATTTCAAGCTCATGTGCTCACTTTAATGTGTCAAAGGCAAATTCAATTAACTCTGCAGCTCGTTTGGCTTTCAGAGGAGCCACGTGGAATAGAAATAGGCGCTAAGAGACACGTCAAATATTAAGCAGACAGGGCCGCAAAAATGACAATAACAATGAGAAATACAATTGCAAAAGTGTTGGTTTTTGAGTTTTCCAATGAAATGTAAATGAACAGTCTTCAGTGACAAACACGCCTCTCCAGCGCCACCTCTCACACCAGATGTAAACACAGATATGTGAAGGCACTTGTTGCTGAGAACACGGTGACCTACTTTTTGGACACATAATGGCAACGTTGTCCTTGCACCAGGTTTTTATGACGTGTTGACGAGTCATTGAAACTGATGTTTGTCTGCAGACCTCTAGATGGCGCATCGACTTGCAGCCCTTCGCCAGCGAGACTCGCTCTCTGGAGGACGAGGCCTCCAGGTTTCTCTCCTACATCACAACACCACAAGTGAGTAACTGCTCCTGTCTTGATGGGAAAGAGCTCAGAACACAATAGTGGAAAGTGAAGAAGAACCTTGACGTGTTTTAGAATGATACATTAGAACTAGTGGTGGGACTTTAGTGAGTTAATTAGGATTAATTAATTACAACATTATTACAATTAAATAATAACAACAAACATTTCATTGAATTTCATTGAACAGTTTGCTCTCCAGACAACAGGGAACCTTTGTAAGAGCAGGAGTTCCTGGTCCACTGATCACACTGATGCACAAGACACGCGGCAGCTAGGATGATAACAACAACAACAAACATGGAGGAATCCCTGAACAAAAGCAAACAAAAGCATCTGTTTGCTTTGGTTCAGGGGTGTTTTTCACTGCACAATGTTCAGGGTTTCCACTACTCTGAATGGACCTGAAATTCTTATAAAATTGAAATTCTTATACAAATATTTTCAAGACATTAAAAGAGCTTTAGTTTAAATAAGGTGATATAAAAACTTGAATATAGACACCATCCTGATTTATTGTGTCAAACTGATGCAAAATAAACAATATTTTGTTGTTTCAATGTATGTATGGGTCCATCACTTGATTCAATAACCAAATTCTTTCAAATGGAAAAAATGTGGCTTCTTGTGGCCAATATTCATATACCATTAAACTGCGATTAATTGAGATTAATTAATCACAAATTCTCTAAAACTAGATTAATTTTTTTAATGGAATCCCACCCCTACTTAGAACACATTGAGATGTCTTTCAGAAGTTCAAATCTTGCACCAAGAAAATAGTCCAAACATAAAGAGTGAGACGATTATGAAATAGATTTGTTGCCGTGGTTAATGGGCTAATTGTTAGCACACGTCATGACAAAAAGCAGTCGGCTTTTGATCGGTTCTCAAAGAGAAGAAGAAAAGAAAAATTGTCATTTTGCTGATAAATTGTCCCTAAAACAAAACAAAAACACATTGAAAGTAATTGGTGTAGTTGTATGTTTGTAGCGACTCCAAACACAAACCATGTTGACAAGCAAGCTGGGCAAGATCATAAGGGTAAGTTTGTGGTCAACGAAAATACCTGCTCCCACCTCACCACGTCTCCACACCGCCGCCGCTGCCGCGGGGAACAGCCTGCTCGTCCTCGACCACAGCCCTGTGACAGCGTCAAACAAAACTCAATAACACAGCAGTATAAAGTCAGTTCAGAAAGCCACATCGGAGACGTACAGCATGCGAAACCATCGTGGCAAACATCGGCAGATCCTGGTGTCGTGTTTGGGAAGGGAAGACACTTATATTGGACCAACAGAGACTTAAGAGTGTGGACAAACTAGTGTTGCTAATGAAGCTGCGCTGGAGCTTCCTAGGTGGCGCCGTTGCTTCCACTAACAAACTGAGCTGCAGTTGTTGATGCTGTTTACCATGCGGGGGTTATTGAAGTCTGAGTGAGACAGTGTAATTCAGTGCCTCTCCTGACAGCGATCGGGCGAATAATGGTTTCACAAATGACTGAAATATGTTCCTGAGAGAAGTGAAGCTGCTCCACCTCGCCCCTGTCAGGTAACAAAGAAGAGAGGAGGTAAATAAGGAGACAGTAAGTGAGGCTTCAGCCTGCTCTGCTGCACCTTCTCAGCCTGTAAATCATCCCTCCTTCATCTGCTCGTAATGACAAAGCGCTAGTGATGCGACGGACGCCGCCGCACCTGGTGATGAATCGTCGGCGTAGCTTGGCGAGGAAAGCTCAAACACACACACCCCGGGTCAAGTGAAGTAGCCGAGTCCGAGGATTTATCGCATCAGTGTGATATTTTGAGAAGGCGACAGGTGCTGTTTGTCACAGAGCAGCAGCTCAGAGATTAAAGCTCTTGCTCTTCACTTTTAAAATACTGCCACTGAACTTTAAACTGACACACTATTTGTTTTCCCAAGAAATAAAGCCGCGGCCACTTATTCAGTGACGATCCAGGCTCACCATTCATCACCACACAACACACAAACATCAGCGACTCACTAGCTTCAGTCAAAGCTGAGATCGGGACAAAGCTTTGGTTGGTATTTAAAGGGAATATTTACTGTTACAAGTCTGTTTTTAACAAGTCTGTTGCAGTGTTTTAAGTGTCCATCCGTGGTGTGTTCAGGTGTCGTGCTCACCGATGTTGGCAGGTGAGGCGCTTCAAGAGTGGAACCAAGGAGCCTGGTCGGTGTGTCTGGACCCGAAATACAGACTGACCCATCGCCTCCAGGACAGACACTGCCGGGTCTACTCTTTCGGGTGAGACGGCGCACGCATGTTGCCTGTACATTTCAAGACTGTTTTTTAGAGCTATAAAAAAAAGGTCAAGACAGTTTGCTTCATCTTATTACACAACACTGGAGTCAGATGGAGCTGCGTGAAGAGTGTATTGCTGTTGCCATGGACACCACATCGTGAACATGGGTGAACCAACCAGAGTACCCGGAGCTTTTAGATCAGAGCAGCACCCCAGTCTGTTCACACAGGGGCCTTTATATCAAGAGCTAGACTCAAATCCAGCAGGTTATAGCGGTACATGCCATGACAACCCTGGTGCCGCTCTCCCCTGCCGCGCTGGCCTGCCGGGACGATGGAGCTCATTAATTCGGCTGCTGAGAGACAGCACAGGTGCAGGAGCATCAAGGCCTCAAGGTCACTGGAACGATGCTGTTTTTTTTTTTTTTTTCCTGGCACCCTGCCTCTTCGGCGCCGGGGTCACGGGGTCATGCCTGATATCCTCTGGCTAATTGCTGTGAAATCACTCATGCAAACAGTGTGAATGCAGAGAGGAGCTGCAGTGTGTGTCCTTTACAAACATCTGACCTGAATATCAAGTTGGGAAAATGTGACTCACACGTCCGATTTATTTCAGGTCAGTGAAATGTGTTTGAAGCCCGCAGGAGGAGTGAATCCCATCTCTCCGATTTTCCTCCTCAACAACACAGACTCGTGCTTGTAAAACTCTCCGATAAACAAAGGAAGAAAGTGTTAACCGTTTCAGTCTGCTCGGAATCTGTTATCTGACCTAGATTTATGACGCGTACACAAGCATGGAGTCTTCTGTTCTAGCCAGGCGATTCTATTCTTAGAGCAGGACTTGTGCTGAAGAGTTGACAAACGGGAGTGTGTCCACCGCAGCAAATACAAAAAGTTTCTTCAGAAGTGGGTTAATCTGAAATATGACTCGCTTTCCTTTTTTATTGTTGGCCATTTACTTTTGTAAGCTAAGAAGACAACCTCGAGGCACACAACTTATACACATTCTAGTTCAGTTCTCAGTTTCATGATGGACCACTGATAGTGTGGGAGGAAAGTGGAGTATCCCGAGGAAACACGTGCTAGTTCATATTTTTATGGTTATGGACGGAGCTGGATTCAGATATGGACGGAGCCTGCTGTCTGTTTTCAGCGTTAATTTCCTCTGTATTTCTGTTTCCACAAAGCCTACGGATAGAGGCCAAACAGAGCAGTACCAGCGGAAACCATGGGGGGCAGTGTTGCAGTTGCTACCCCATAAGTAGCTCTAATGAGACACAAAGAAGACATAGCAATGGTGGAAATTCTCGTCTTCCAGTTGTGATATATTTAGCAGCCTCACTGACCACTGCCTCCTACTATGTTGCTTCTGTTTAGTCCTTCGTGCAAGAGGGACATGATCAATACTTCTTCCACAGTCGCCATGTTGGTTTGTTGTCATCAACTTTTGATCGTGGGTTGCTCCCCCTGGTGGATATATTGGTGAAACGCAACAGTAACGTAAAGAACACGTGGAAGCATGTGATCAGTGACGGTAACATTTGAAAGGGACGGGTACGTAAAGGGAGCATAAGTGGGCCCTAAGGAAACCCCCCCATTGCACCTTGCTGTGAGCGACGGTCCCGCCACGTCCCCCCGTCAGAGTGGAGCAGTAGCGTTAGCATTCGACTCAGTCGAAAATGGGACACCCTACTTTTAGGCCGGATGCCTTGAGGACACCTTTTAGAGCACAAGACTCTCATTCCATTGGTCAAAATTCTGAGAAGCAACGTGGACAAGTGCTGCTGATTTGGTCCTTAAAGACAGAGGAACAATGTGAAGGCAAGCGGCTCACAAGTGCACAGAGAGGAGACGAGTGAGTCGGACTCACAGGGAGGGGGGGAGGGGCACAGGCCTCTGAAAAAAGCTTGGCTCAAACCCTAGGTGACTGTCTAACCTTCATATAGTGAACTCAGCAGCTCCTATCCCCTCACTCGAAAACCAAATCAGCTCACCAATACAGGAGTGACTGCCGACCTCAGAATCAGAGTCGGACCAAAAGCAAAAAGCGCCTGTGATTTGCTCAGTAACATTGGCAAAAACACTTCTAACACGACCTTCTACGGCATCATTGTGGCTGCAGCCCCACAGAGCTTCTGCCTCCATGGCTGACATTACCGTCATATTAATATTCTGCCGCAGGTCGGTAAACCCCACATTCATTTCTGTGCCCATAGGCGCACGATACCAAAGCGGAGAGGCTGCAATTCCCCCCCATTTTACAGCAATGCAATCTGGATTTTTCGAAGCGAGACCTTTCATGTTTCCCCCGAGCTTCACCAACTTGCTTATCTCCGGTCGGCTTCGACAAGTTCTGGACGATTCTCGTTCCTTGAGCTTAGAAGATGAGCGCTCCAATCGATGCGGGAAGCCGAGGGACTCGCAGATAAAACTGCGCGGTCAAGGTGGTGTCAGGCATTTTGGGGCAAGGAAGTGAAGGCAAACTAATGTGCATATTTTGATAAAGCACCAAGGAGAGGAGATAAGGAGGATGTCGTAACAGAAATGGCGAACATTCGGGAGGTTAATAGTAGAGCTCTCTTTTCTGGCCATCCTGGGAGAAAATGGATCAGTGAGCCACGGGCTTTGGTGGTAATGTTCAGAACAGATAACTATCTACGCAAACATGATCTGAAAAAGGCACTCGCCTGTGCTCCATCCGAACAATGGCCACTCCAGACACTGCTGAGGCATGAAGAACACTCCAGAGTGAAGGGAGTTTAGGGAATCTGGCGGCCTTGAATTCTGCCATGGCTCTTATAGACCGAACCAAGCTATTGCCCTAGAACACGGACAAGCAAATGAATTACCTTAAACAAGTTGTATATATATGAACAAATGATGAATAGGGAAAAATGGCCAACAAAAGTGGCGGCTGTCAGAAACATTTCTACACCATCAGTTGGATAGTTTGACTCCGCCCTCCCGAGGGCTCTATATAAACAATCCAAAGAACCACCTGCGGCCCCGTGGCCTCCAGATCTGATGCCTGTTCCAGGTGTTCTGCAATAATGCAGTAGCACATGCAACAAGCCTAGCGACTCGTATGAAGCTCCGCAGTCAGATTCCGGTTGATGAACTTCAGTTCGGCCATGGGCAGGTCCAACTAGGAGGATGCCCCAGGGCAGACCCGGGACACACAAGGGAACACGTCCCGAAACTGACCTGGGAACGCCTGTCTAAGCTCCAGCCTCTGCGACTTGAGGAGGCAGACGCTGTCCACAAACAAACACTCCCTCAGAAGCGGCAACTCCCTGACAGGTCACCAACACAAAAGCATTTAACCACAAAGCTCATCTGATTCAGAGCCTCTCCAGCGAGGGCTTTCCTTCACTGTGACTCTCCCCTCCTTTAAGCCACATGCTTGATGTTGCCTCTCTTCTGAGTGCGCTCAAACACCACCGACTGTTTCCCACTCTGCACTCTCTGGAGGAGAGATGTAACAGTGCGTGGACCCGCTTTATCAGTTTTGTCATTCAGAGGAGATAGTGATACACTCTGACCCCCCACACGTCCCTGGAGCACCCGCTGCATGAGTAATCCCCGATCTCCGTCATCTAAAGCGATTTGCCAGCCACAGCAGCTCAGCGCAGAGCGCCATAATCCTGGATGAAATATTTAATGTTATGAAAACAGACGTCTAGTGGATGGTGGGATCCAGCCAGAGGGCGGGGGTGGGGGCTCATCTGTAAAAGACGTGCGCTGTGACATGCGCCACCGTTACGGAAGGCAGCACAAACAAGGCACGAGGGAGAGGAGCGAGGCGTAGGAACGGGAGAACATGGAACTGTCAGTTCACATTCACACGTTCGCTTTTAAAGTGGCGCAGTGGGTCACTGAGAAGAGGAGACGACTCCTGAGGGCCACACACGTCCTGGTCGGGTCCTAGATTTGGTGAATCTGGCAGTTTGGAAATGAGACTTACAGCATGCTGCACACGAAGAGTGGCATCAGTTACAGTTCTACCCTCTTCTGCAATGAGTGGCGTCAGAGGTGGGATGTTGAACTGTCTTTAGGAGCTGAGTGAAATGAAGGGGTGTAGGGTAACACTGAGGAAGGTTTAGGTCCAGGGGTGTTCCTATGTGCAACTGAACTGAAATCTGTTTTTTGGAAGAACTGTATTCAGCCGAACCGCGCCGTGGAAAAGTGGAAAAGCATCGTGTTTGAAGAGGAGCTGGCGACCCACATCCTGGGTCAGAGCTGGAGGTAGCAGATGGGCTCTGTTTGAGGCCAAGATACAAACTGCTGGACAAAAATGCAGAAGACAGAACATGACTGCGGCATGAGCTTAGCATATTTAATATGCACTCATCATTTTCTTTTCTCGCATGAAATGCAGGTTGGGCGTAGACGACTGGGACCTGGAGAGCAACCTCTCCAGGTCGGGGTGCGAGGTCCACTGCTTCGACCCTAGCCTGAAGCAGCCTCACCTGCAGCGGGACGACATGTGGCTACATCGACTCTCGGTGGACTGGAGAGACCCCAACCCCGCTCTGCTCCAGCGGCAGCACAGCAACACCAAGAAACTGGCCACCATCCTGAACGACTTCGGCCACAGACAGGTACTGACTGGTGCCGCAGTCCACAGGCTAGCGCTGCGGATAGGGATGGTCATTGGTATCGCAGACGATCCTGATCCATGGCCGAAATAACTGGATTGGGTATTGGATTTTTTAAAATTATTTTAATATTTTCGCCACGTTGCGCCTTTGCTTATGCCAAGAAAAGCTTTACGTCTTCATAAAGCCAAAGCAGTTGCGCGTGGTGTAGTGGTAAGAAGCGGCATCGACCGATACTCAAGGCTGCAGTATCAGTCAGATCAATCAATCAGATGGGAAAAAGTGGCATCAAACCATCCATGACAGCAATGTTTCGTGAAAGTCGTAGCCTAACAGTTGCCTACCACAGAGGTCTCCGGAACACCCCGACTTACTCCCACCCCTTCTGCTTCTTCTTTGGTCAGTTTCCATCAGCCTCCTCCACCTGACTCTTCCATCCCTCCTAGTCACACCTGTCTTCTCCAAGTCATTAACCATGTTCCTGACCCACCTAAGATGACTTCCAGGCATCTCCACTCATTGAAGTCCAAACCCAGCTCAACCAACCTGAGAACAGGAGCCGCTTTCATGGGCTCTATTGTGGCATTTATCGTTGTTTCAACAACGGCAAATGACTTCCACAATGTTTCACTGCAACAGCCACTGTTGTCTCATATACAGTTATGTGGGTGGAGGTCCCGCGATTCCTTCAGTCCGATACGATGTTCTGGCTTCACGCTGACTTGAGTCATCTTGAACTGTTCTTCTCCTGGTCAAGGTCCAACTGGAGAAAAGGCTGCGGCATCTAACAGCGACGCAGCTGGAGTGACTAGTAAAGGCCCATGAGAGATGCCAAAACAGAACACACCTGTTTTCGCTTAAAGTCGGAGCCTGAACTGGAAGACCGAGCAGCTTTCTCTTCCAGCAACAGTGGAATGATAATATATGTATTTTGAAACAGATTTCCAAAACCTACAGCGATGACTCACTCTGCTGACCTGCTGAGATGACAGATGCCGTCGCCACGGAGACGGCGCTTATCAGCACATTTCTTCGATGTAAAAAAAAAAAAAAGTTTGGTGATTACGCACCAGCGTTTTTAAATGATGCATAAGCAGACAGAGATCTAAGCACATGTACACAAAGAATATTGATGGCTCTCCATCAAAGGCAGGCCACGTGATGAATTCCACTGAGGCTCCAGACACACAGATGGGTTTCTCCAAGCCAAAGAGATTTAATATCATGCGACTGTGTGTTGCAGGTGGATGTTCTGAAGGCGGATATGGAGAGTGCCGAGTGGAAGATTCTGGAGAATGTGATCCTGGAAGGCGTTTTGGACTCAGTGGGTCAACTGCTTCTGGAGCTTCACCTCCACTGGGCAGGGTTCGAGGTGGGCGGCGACGACCCCTCGGTGGTGCGCTATTGGTTCAGCCTGCTGAAGGAGCTGGAGAACGCCAACTTCAAGCTCTTCCACGTTCACAAGGACCCAGCCAAACCGCTGCTGTTCCTGCACAAGAATGTTCTCAACGCCAGCAGCGCTTATACCTTAAGCTGGGTCAACACGCAGTGGACACCCTGATGAACCAGCCACGGACCCCACTCGGATGACCCCGCCCAAAACAAGCTGGCAGTCGAGGAACTCCTCCTGCTTCTCTTATGCTCAAACCTGTGTGGAACAGTCAGACTCTTGGTGCTCTACCTCACCATCTCTGAACATCGTAGCTTCAACAAGAAGGTGTCAAACCAGAACATTAAATGAAACACATTTTCAACACGTCCTCTCAATTTCTGCATCGCCACTGTTTCCCCACGTTATTAAGCAAAGGAATATTGATTGATTTTTCAAAAAAAAATAAAAAATGATTCTGAACTTGAAGTGACAGAATGACAAACAGCCTTATAAATCTGCCATTATTTGGATCACAACAATGTACCTACAAATCTGCGTACCAGTTTCTTATCCAGCTGCAGTGAAGGTCCACAACAAATACATATTATAATATATATTTTTAAATCTCCCAGAATTATGTGGCTTTTTATCTAAATTATACAGCTTCTTTACATGACTTTGATGAGCTGAAATACGGACTCTAAAAAACAAATTAGTATTAAGGCAATTCTATTTACAATACTGAAGTGCTCATTATTTATTAAAAAAAAAACAACAGATGAATCCTCATTCATAAATTCCAACAGTTAAATCACCAGACTGCACTCTTTGGACAAATTCAGCACCAGCTATGGAGCTTTAGTCGCAGTGAAAGCTTTAAGTCTTGTTTCAAGAGTAGCTGAATACATTTTTGTGCTGAGATGAAGAGCCATAACAAGCTTATTAAACATGCAAGGTGCCTGAAATACCTCCACAGAGCTCCTCTCCTTTCAGAAGGCCAGGCACACATTCTTTGAAACTCCATCCTTTCATGCACTAGATTGGAAAAAGGCTTTATCATTCCACTGGAGGAAACACCTTGAATTGATGAGCGGAAGAATGTGTCCATCTACGTGATGACACTTTAACACGACTGAACAATGCAAACTTAAACCTCAGGAAAAACTTGAAGAGATGCTGCGCGTTGGCAGGCGCCACAAGGTCGGAGGCTTGTGTGTTGTCTTGTTAAGCTTTAGTTCGCTCACAAACAAGAAAAACACAGATACAAAGGAATAACTCTTTTATGCTTTGGTTTTTGTCTGCTCTATCTTTTTCTTTTCTTCAGCTGTGAATGATGTCGAGCTCCATTTTTAATATAATGCGGAGAGAACTGGCTGTTTGACAGCAGGGTGAAGGCAGCGCTCTCAAGCCCGGGGACGGTCCAAGCAAAGCAGGCACAGCATTGTATGCATTGGTACGATGTTTATTTCCACTGGTGGTGAAGGTGACAACAGAACAAAAACTAAACAACTCACCTCATGGTTCACAAGTTACACAGGACTCAAGTTAAAAAAAGAAAAAAAAAAAGTTTAAAAGGACACCTTCTGAAGATGATTGTGTTGGGACAGGATATAAAAATACACCACTACAATAAGACTGGATACCAGCCCTGTGGCTTCCATTCTCTATCAGACGTCATCGGGTCGACGGCATGTTTCAGGAGCAGAGCAGCGGCCGGTTTAATCCCACAGCTTGATCTGCCCGTCCCATCCACAAGTGATGACCTTGGAGGTCTCGTGCGGATGCCAGAGGGCGCTGATGCACACCTTGTCGTGAGCTTTGATGCGGTGGTACAGCTTGGTGGTCTTCCAGTCCCAAATATTGAGCTTCCCGTCGGCATCTCCTGATACCACGTAGCTGTGGAAAGATGGGGAGAGGATGTTATCCAAGACATTTTCGAGGTGAAGACCGTGAGAGGGTGAGTGGGAATCCAAATAGAGTTTTCAGGGCTATAATTAGGGTGCTGACCTGGCCTAGTTAGCTCTCCCGAGGACAGCAGTCGACCGGTGTCTGGGACACCATCACGCACGTATTCAACACACAGTTTCACCCTGGCGTCCCTTCTCCTGCTCAATTCCAGCCCATATTCAGCGCCTCCCATTCATTTTACAGTTGAAATGCCCCTCCAGACGTAATAGTGCCAATTTTCAGCCTCGCTTGGCGGAAGCGCCACAAGAGCTTGAATGGCGCTCAAAAAATATAACTCTCAATTAAATTAGAGGCTAATTTACAGGGTCTGAGCTCACTGGTTGAGAACCCAGCAGGAGAGAAGAGAGAAACTCAGAGGATGGACCAGTGTTAAGCTTAACTTTTGCTCAGATCTGTCGCCGGTCGGACAGCTATACTTAACATCCAAGGCTCACCTCATGTCGGGGGAGAAGTCCACCTGGCAGGCGTAACCAGCAACCATGTGGCCCTTGAAGATCTTCTTCTTGTTGAGTCTGAAGCGGTTCTGAGCTCCGAAAATGAGAATCTGGTTGTCCATAGACTGACAGGCGAGCCACTTGCCTTTAGGGAGTCGACAGGGAGGGGGGGAAAAAAAAATCAGTGCTCAACAGTCACAATGTTTCCAGGCTGCTACAGTGACACGTTCATGCAATATTTATGAAGAGGGGAAAAACGATGCTGCCTATCGCATTCAAATATTCAGTGACACACTTCAAAGTAAACGTCAGTAAATGTCAGACTTCAGGAGCCACTCTGTTGGTAAATGTGTTTGCTGTTTACAAGCTTGTCTTCTGTGTTGGACCAATGATCAAGCAGTGCTAAAATACACTTACAACACTATTAATATACAATGCTATGACAAGCTAACACTGAAAATCTAGTCAAGAAAGTTGCAGGTAAATGTGTCTCAGTAAGATTGTAGTCTTGTATTCTGCACATCTTCACCATGAGTTGTTCTAGGGCATTACAACAGTGTGTTACGGCATTTGTTTGCTGCAACACAGGAGCTACCTTCCAGAACAAGAAGCCATGAGATGACCGCTCCTCAGAAGCACTGCTAGCTGAGCGACTGTTTAGCTTCCTAATAGTGAGTCATGTCTGTGCACCTCAGTTATCAGCATCTACACTAATGTACTGGCTCAACACATCAAAGCTTCAGCCGCTTCCACCCAAAACAGCAGCATCAGTTGAGCAACATTACGGTTTGGATGAACAGAGAGGCGCCCTGCCGAGATCAAATCTATTATTTACAAATCCAAGAGACACAAGGCGCTTCAGCGCAGCAGTAATATCACTGAGGGAAGAATGAGAGAGAGGAGCTGGAGGGAAGGGAACAGACGAGGTGCTGAGACAACTCCTAATTCCTCATCCAGAGAGAATCCTCACTTCTAATACGTGTGACTGGAGGCCAATTCTCCCGTCACTGCTCCCTCCCTCCCTCTCTTTCTTTCGTCCCCAGCTGTCGGCAGGTTGTCAAGTCTATCACTTCAATGAGAGCGGGGCTTCTCATTCACTTTAACACTGACACCAGCCAAGTTGATGAAGCTGTTCCTATCAGTCGGTATAGATCAGAAATGGGAGCAAAATGGAAAAGAGAAAAATGTCACAGTCGCTGCTGACGGCTCAGGATAGACCACAGGAAGAGGCCAGGGCAAGTGACTTTAGATCCATGAGAGAGAGGCGGGTATGTGAATAATAAGCAGTGAGTAATCGATACCTTAATTGAGCAGGGCAGGGTAAAAAAAAAATAAAAATAACTACACAGATAAATGAAGGTAAATAAAACATGACAAAATGGCCAAAGGGCTGCTTCAGGCTAATCTACACTGCTTGCTTGTGCATAAATAAATAACATTATATATGTTTTCAGAAGGAGGTTGCTGTATAGTATCACTGTTTTACAGAGTAGGATAATAGCATCCATATAAGACAGGGCACTTAAAACGTGCAGCTGAAGTCAAAGTCCATCTGCTGTTCTGGTCTAGGTGACCTGGAACCTCGCCCACATGCTGACCTGCGCTGCGTCCGCCCATCACTCTCCTCAGACTTGTTTAACCCTTAAACCATCTCACCAGGCGACGCAAGCGTGAGCGGACTGCTTACTTGTGTTTGACGATCGCCGACATGACTGAATGCTGCGGTTAAACACTGATTCACGCCACTGAAACCCTGCTATTCAAGCCACTCACCGTTGGGAGAGAGAGTCACAGCTGGCATCGAGTGCATGCTGGGCTCGGCGATGTACTTGAAGTCCACAGGGATGTCCCTGAAAGAGACACAAAGCCAGATGAGAGGGAGTCCCCTTAAGAGAGAAGATTAAATAATTCAAGCTGAGCTGGATCTTTTAAAGCAGCGCAGTGGTTCGACTGCTGCACAAGCCATGTTCACACGTTCAGCAGCCTCCTATCCAACTGCTCTTTCAACCTCCTTTCCTGATTTGTCTCTTCAGTAATGACCAGGGAGAAATTCTACCCACATGAATAAGTTGATTAAAGACTCATATGGTGTTGAAGTTGGACGTCAAAAAAGACCTCAGCTCATCTACATAGCAAGTTCTTGGGGGAGAAAGTGGTTGGATCACCTCCAACTCCAGAAAAAAAAGACTGGTGAGGAAGAGGAGAGACCGGGGTGAAGCTCGTTGTATTAAAACAAATATTGAGAGAAAAGGTGACAAAATTTAGTTTTCGGTTTCCAAGGTGACAGCTGTGCTGATACAACACTTCACAGCACATAGACAGAAGACTCAACAAACCCCATTCTGTTGGGAAGAAAGTCTGGATTTTGCCTTTCTTTTTGTCACCAATTATTTACCAAGCCCTTTGGCGCAGTTCCACACCATCAGAAACTTTTTTGAACTCTGGATTATCTCTCGGTACTTCTTGAATGCGACGACTGGGCTTTTGAAGTTGTGCGAGTGTGTGTGTGTGTGTGTGTGTGTGTGTGTGTGTGTGTGTGTGTGTGTGTGTGTGTGTGTGTGTGTGTGTGTGTGTGTGCGCACAGAGGATCAGTCAGAACTCAGCCAACCACATCTTCTCCCAGAGCCGAGCGGCAGATTTGCGGTAACAAAGTGAATACTTTTAATGAAGAGACCCTCTAGTTTGTCTTCCCTAATGACCCCACTACGGCCCACTGCCTCCGTCACTTATTACAGACCAGATAATCCTAAGCATAAAGGAAACACATACAGCTTCAATGCAAAACACCAGGAATGAAAGGGCTCATCAGGCGGCTCACAATCAAACGTGTGCATACGGTGATCTGTGGATGTTTGCTGCCAATAGAAAATGGTGCACATCCAGCCTGCTGCTGCTGAGGAGCGGAAAGAAACGTGACGTGCTAATCCTGCTCCTGTTGTTGCTGCAGGATTGTACAAAATGCAAAGGCTTTGAGAATCTAATTACAGAAACGGACCTCGCAGCTTCCATGTGAAAGGTAAAGGCAAATCTCACCAGCGACAGTTTAGGATTTTTCATCTTATTTTTTCCTTCCTGATCAATCGCCGTTGTCATTGTTCCCGCTCGAGCCCGCAGTTATTCAGAACAATGTCGTCATGATTGAGAGCCAATCAGAGCGCAGGCTTGCTGCGGCGCATTCCTTATTGATCATAATCCTCCTCCAGCACAAACAGAGTCTCCTCTGTTGATAAACCCAGCAACAGATTATCTAAGGCCTTCAGAAGGCCCACCAGCACATGTGTGAAAATGTGACAGAATGAAGTTTTGGAATATTTTCCATCCATCCATCCATCCATCCTTCCCTCCAGCTCAGCTGCTCCGCAACACGAGACGGTTCTGGTTAAATCGGACTAAACCTCCTATCCAGCAGTTCTCACAGGGTGGTGCTGGGCTTTCAGAAGAATACAGAGACAAGAAGTATGAACCAGGTGGTAGCTGAGGGAGAAGGCTGACTCGGCTCGCCTGCTCTCACGCAGCAGCAGCAAACATGCCCGTGGGAATCTTGATGCCAAAAGTGATCCACAAATCTCTCCAGAGTATTACACACTCTTCTTCACTATATTTGTCCATATTTCAGAATGTCAGCAGGTCGGAGGCATCATTCCAAGTTGTCACCAGTTCATCCTTGTTGCTTTCACAGCATCAAAACAGCCTAAAACACCTTGCCTGGCACATAAATATTTATCATCTCTCGGCAACAAGAGCCAACTGTGTTTACAACTCAAGAATGCTGAATGAGAAATACTCCCTCCTGGTGGTCTCTGATACTTCAATGAGTTTACACTGCAGGGGGAAAAAGAATGTAAACTGTTTTCATAGTCATAGCCAAAAGTTTAGGACCACCCACAGAAACAGTGTTTCTAAGCCAAATGCAATTGATTTCAGAGAGATGACATCACCCCGTGCAAAACTTCTGCATCTTGCCAAATGAACTTATTATAAAGGAAATTGCAACAAAAATGCTTCTTCACACGGTCACCAGTCAATTTCTGTGATGTATAGGACCAAATGTTGCAAATTCTAGCAAACAAAAATGGATACATCATGCTATAAACATTCCCAAAAGTATTGACTGAACAACTCAATCAAAACAAGAGCGTATATGCATGAATTAATACGATATAAGTGGGGCTGCCAAGTGTGAACACTCCGGGGCTGCCTGTAGAGATATGCACTCATGTGCGCACACATTCCCGACATGAACAGGGAGCAGTTTTCTGTTCTGTCTCTTGCAGCAGGAGCAATGACACCCCACACGTCGGTACATTTCCATCTTCAGAAAGTGTGCCTATGGTTCTGTACTGGCAAATATCTCATGATACGATACGGATCGCGATACATGAGTGGTGGTAAGATGTATCATGACACTGTGAATTCAGCAAAATATTGTAATATTCGTTTACAAGAGCCATAATTTTAAGGTGAAAACAGCTAACGCAGTGCAATATTATGTGCATGAAAACAAGGTTACTGTTACACACTCAGTCCAGTTAGAACGTTAGTTACATTTCAAAGTCCAGCTGAGGAAGGAACAGCTCCCTGAATCAACTCCAGTGCACAGAAAGAAAACACTAATAGTGTTATTTATGTAGATATCGCAATGAAGTACTGCAAAATTTGAGCAAATCAATAATTTCTAACAGCCCCAAGTGTGCCAGCTAGAAAATATGTCAAAACACATGCTGACTTTACTCACCACTCCCACACTCGAAGACTCTTATCATCTGATGTACTGACGAAACGACGATTCTCATCCACAAATGTGATGGTGTTGACGGCGCCCAGATGCCGGTCGTACTCCTGAACCACCTCACCTGTTCTGATGTCCCACTGTGAGGATGTAAGACGGATGTTACTGTGAGAGAACATCAGCTTGTGCAAGACGACCTAAGTTGCTGACATTTATTGGTGCTGGTTCGCAGTTTGGATAGTTCAGTCAAATTGTTTCCCTGTTTTTAGATCAACTAAATAACTGAGCTCTACCATCTGTTTTATTTGCCACATCATTCATCAGTGTTCTGCAGTACAGATGGCGTCAACAACAGCTTGAATCTGCCTACTTCAAAGCTGTATTTAAAAAAATGAAAACTTCTGAATGCCACGTTGAGGATGAACTAAGTTAAGCTTCATATGAATACAATAAATCTGTCCCTGCGAGTATACAGGTGAATGGAAGTTAAATCAAACTATAAACCACAACACTCAGGGCATGATGATAACACTAATGTGTACAGTATCTGCAGGAAAATAAGAGACCTATTGAATTAATCAGACCATCCAATTTAGTAAATCATACATGACACCTTGCTCTCAGCAATATGAAGAATGAATTCATTTCAACCGGCACACATGAATAAATACCTTCAATGAAAGTCAGCTAAGAACTGTTCAGTTAAATTATTCCATATCGATATATAATGCCAGTCGCCATTATTTCAGTCCAAGATTTAAAAGTTAGCTCAACACTGAAAGGTTGGAAAATGCTACAGCGATGTGCCCCATGCTACGTGGGTGGACACAGACTAGATCTAAAAATCTTAAGGCAGCAGACAGAATCTTTTACCTGAACAATCTTTTTATCTGACATGCCGGCCACAAAGAGGTTCTGATGGTCTTCATCAGGGTTGAACTTGACGCAGTATGGTACCTTTCTGTTGGTGAACCGAGAGATACACTGACCTGTGAAGGGAAGTAAATTGAAAGTCAGCGAAGCAGCAAGAGAACGTTGCGGCTCAAAAACACAGCTCTGCAGAAGATGGTCCATTACTTGGTGGTGTTTTCAAATTGCAAATAAGTCAATACAATACAAAGTTGTGTTTTATCTTAGTAGTTGATAGATACTGTGGTGAGTGAGGGATCTATTGAAACAGACATTAACAGTAGTTCTATGTGTTTGTTCAACTAAGAATGACAAAAAGGCTGAAAGGATTTCATTTTGTTACCACTTAGTTGTGAACCATTTTAGTGCGGGGGTAAACACTTCCGCCCTCTGCTGGATGGGGCGATTTTAACATCTGAAGGCCAGAAACTTAAAAACTGCTGAACTAAATATTCATGGCTTACTGCATTTTTGAAGTTGAGAACTGGGTTTGCACGCTGTTAAAATGTACTAAGTCCAGTAAAACCTTCCAATATATGTCAACAGAAAAATAGTCTTGTGTGCAATTGTGGGTGTCTGCTGCAAGGCGAACAATCATTGAGGAAATGTGGCAGATGTTACCTGTCTCTGTGTCCCACAGTTTCAGGTAGCGGTCATAACCAGCACTGAGAAACTGGGTTCCAGCGTTGTTGAAGCAAATGTCTCGTACTGCTTTGCTGTGACCTGATAAAACACACAGGGAAAACACGCTATAAATAAACATGCGTTCAAAGATGACACATTTCAGCCGTGATATTTCAACTCAGGAAAGATGTGGTGGCCATCGAGGCTTGTGGATTATTAAAAGGAGGAAAATATGACATGCACCATCTGCCTTTTGGAAGCCCCAGCAATCTTCCTCTAATCCCAATCTTTGGAGCCCTTTGGCTATTTCTCCATGTAGGTGATGCAAGGTCCCAGTGGGTTCTGAGCACAGATGCTTCCCTTGTTAAAACACGCTTTTATTTTATCCGCACCAGTGTTTCCACAGAGATAAGAGAGTCCACTAGGGCTAAGTGGCTGTTCCGCCGGCTCTCCCCTCTGGGAAAGTTCAAACACACACACACACACACACATCTCAAGTACACTTCACCTGGTTGCTCCGAGAGCCTTCCAAAAAGAAAATTAAAATCTACTCTGCCTACCAAAAGGACTTTTTCGGCGGGGTTGGACATTTATCAACCCCCTAGGTGGTTTTATTGAACTGCTTCATTTTCTCTCCTGCGATCAATACACATGCAGTGACATTTAGAAAACCGAATGAGAAATGAGGCAAGAAAAGAAAAAAAACACAGAGAATCATTTGTTTTTCTGAGGGGTACCATAATATGAGTACATTTCAACGTTCATACTCTGATGACGGTTGGATTGATGCTTAACAGTCATGACAAAACAACAGCACCATTTTTGTTTATTTTTTTTCTTGTTCGACAGATATTTGTTAGCATTATCATAAATCATTAGCACTGACTTAATATAAAGCATTCACAAGAGATTGCATCAAATTTGTTTCATGTTTTATCTTCAACCATAGTCTATAATTGTAGATCAACCACAACCATTTTGTACAACCACTGTGCTATCATTAACTTCACCATGGTCATGGTCAGTCATGATTTTGATCACAGTGCAGAAAGCTTGTACAAGTAAAGGAACAATTCTATTTTAAAGGCGAGTTCAAGAAGTGTATTATTCAATTGAAGATAGTCCATCCAGCCAATTGTTGTTACTTATTCCAGGTGCCTCAAGGAGTCTGAATGTTTAAGATTGGACACTTTCAAGAAACGGGAAGTTTATGACACTTAAATACAGTTCATATTTCATATTGGAATATCGGCTCAAGCAGGAACTCTGCCAACACAACAACCCTTCCGCACCAATTAAAATCATGAATTGGTGGTTCCGTGGCTCATTTCAGCAACGCAGCTATTCTTCTTGAACACTGTTCTCAACTGTGTTCTCTCTCTTGACAAACTCAAACCTCCTGGTGTCTCACCCCATCTTTCACCCCCATGCCAGCCCCAACTATTCCAAGCCCCCGGGCTGCTGAATTATGTATATTTGGTGAAGAAGCTGACAAGCAGAACCGCAGCTGCAAACAACCCCCATTCTGACACCATGCTGTCTCCGAGAAGTGTGTAAAAGACCCACGTGTATCAACTGTCTTTGACTTTTCAGGCCCCAAAATATCACATTAAAAAATGGGAGAAGAGATCTAATAATAATTTCTAATCCCAAAGACAAGTAAAGACAACATATGCACTGTATTAATTTGTATAAATGTTTGCCAGGTTCTTAATATAAATAACTATCACAAATGTAAGACGCTTACCGATAAACGTCCGTATGCATCTCCTCTCATTGTAAACTTCCCAAAGCTGTCAAGAGAATTCATGTGAGTCACAAGATGCGATTCATCGATGCAAGAATGAATAAATAAAAACATCACTAACAATACATTATTCAACATAAGTCAAAACCCGTGTATTGTGTTCAACTGTTTACCTTGATTTTACAGTCCATGGAGGACGACAGAAGCAGATGACCAGATCTGGGGAAAAGGCGGATTCCACTGACCCCCTGAAAAATACATAAAGATAAAAATGAATCAAAAGCTACTCAAAACTGTTTGATGTTTGCGTAGTTTGTTTCGACCATACAAAGAAAACTTGAGAGTGCAAGATAAAAAGCTTTTCCTCAAAACGGGGAGATACATGAGCAAGTAAGGCATCATCTATTATCTCGACATCAGCCCTTAGACATTATCTCTTCAGACCTCTTTGAATTTCAAATGAGGGCCTGGATGACGAAACTCCCTGTGCAATGCAGATAGAATCCAATTTAAAACTTGAATGATTTCTTTGTCCCTAAAGCTCTTTGGGAAATCTGGGTCTGAAATCTAATCTTTCCCAAACAATTGTTTGCATCCGAATAACGAATGTATCTGTTGACGACAATAATCTCACCTTGCAATGAATTTCAAGTAATAAGAAATATGACAGGAGAAAGTCTTTACAGCCATCACACAATGCAGAGCATTTATCACTACAGTTATTACACTGACCTTGGTGTGTCCGGACCACACATGGATCTGCTTCTTTGGCAGATAACATTTGGATGGAGGCTCTGAGGAGCGGAGATTGATGCCCACATCCTGAGGAATATGAAGGTATGACCTGCCCTGGTAATCGTACATGTCCTTGACTGCAAAGAAGGAAAAACCATGGCACGGTTAGGCTCTTCTCAAAATTAATTCAACTACGCTGAAACTCCACTCCATTCATAATTTAACAACTTTACCATGGAGAATGGTCTTCTCCGCTGCAGGAGCTTGTTCTTCAATCCTTCCTCTCTTTTGCTTTTTGGCAAGATACTCGTCCAGTTCTTTCTTCTCTTCCTGTATAACAAAAGCAGAGAATTGAAAAGGAATTCACTGGATATTTTTCACTATAAAACAGAATTACACTGTTTTTACACTGAAATTTATAGACAAATGCATCTCCTTACCCATTTTCTGAGGGAATATTAAGAAAATACACATGAGAGAGCCAAGCGCAAAAGGAGCATTAGGTGTATCACCACAACAATAAACTTAAATAACCATTTATGAGAACTACTTTTCAAAATTGTACAACTGTTAATCTTGATGTGTTATTATTCTAGATGATCACACACCTCTGTCGGCTTGGCAATGTTTTGCTCATCTACATATTTTGCCCATGGTCCGAGGAAGTTATCAATCTCTCCGGCATCTCCCCCCTTGACCTTTTTCCTTTTCTCCGGCTTCTTGTGCCCACTCTCGAACACTGTCAACCCTGGACAAAAAAATGAGACGCTCAAACGTTACTCTCCAAAAAGTTATAAATGAGGTGTTAAATGTACTTGTTTGTACCTTTGTTTTTCTCAGCTTCGTCCACAGCGCCGATGTAACTGTTGATGGTAACTTCCTGTGTGTCAACAGATGGGTCTAAAGCATAACCTGGTAGAAAAGTTGAGACACGTTCTTAAATGCCAAGAGATGTCGAATTCACCGAGAAATACATCACAGGAAGACAGCCTACCAAAGGTTGAGAAGGTTCTCCTTTGCTGCTCAAACATGAAGTCATTCACATGAGCTGGTTCTGCAAAACCAGACAACATGTTCCTCGGGGCAGACATCTGCTGCGTTCTGAATGGATTTTCGGGGCCAAACTGGGCAAAAAAGTAAATGGAACATGTATTATATAATATATCAGATAAGAGAATAAATAAACTGTTATATTAAGTGCAGATGTGTTTATTGTGTAAATGAGGTTTATATGCATGTACCATACAATGACGATGTTCACAAACAACATTAAAATGACAAACAAAATGAAACCAGACCGAGTCAGAACGTAACATACCTCAGGTGCAAACATAGTTTCATATCTTGGATTGTAGGAGACTTCTTTTAACGATGGATCCAGATGTGTGCCAGTCTCAACAGATTCCTACAAGAATAAATTGATAATATTTGTGACCACTTGGGCGTGAGCCCCAATACATATAGAAAACCCAAACAAACCGGTTGGTAACATTTTTTAACGGTTACTAAAACAAGTAGTCGGAAGAATGAAGGCATTCTAAACAGTATCTAAAACACATATCTGTTTCGTATTACGTTAGCAGAACTCTTCAAAGTGACTCACCTTAACAAGTTCTAAGCAATGGAATAACTTAAAAAGTACACGAAGAAAGAACATGACCGCCATATTTATACTGAATAGGAGCGATCAACGTTTCGAACTTTCAAAATCAACAACGGTAAGAAACGGTTAGCCTCCCAGCTAACACGGCTAGCTCACCTTAACAGCGACCTCGGGAGCGGAATTCAGAACCGCCAGCGTCATAGTCGGTTTGCTTTCTAGCGGCTTCAGGTGAGCTGTGGAGTCCGGGTTCATCTGGTCCATTTTTTCAGAACTTGTATTCGATTCCGACTCATTTTCCGAATCGGAGTCGCTCCCGTAAGAAACGAGGGAAGATACGGCGGCAGCCATCTTGGATGTTGTGAATCCAGCGGAAACACGCAACATCCACATCCGTGGTGGTAAACGTAAAATCGTAATATGAATTGTTCTGTAATGTACTTAAACAGAAGTTGAATATAAGCAAAACTCACACAAACATATCCAAATTCACATTATATTAAAAGTTACGTTTTAAATTAGAGAAAGTATTTTTTCATGTCCTGTAAATTAAAAAAAAAACGGCGGCATCAGTCACTATTTCCTACATCAGTTTAAATTTATTTGTTCCTATCATTAAACGACTGCAAACTAAGCAAAAGGTCAATGGTTTCGGTGGGAACCAGGAGAACAAATACCAGGCATCAAATATTTGAACATCCAATGGACATCGAACATTTAAATGTAGGTCGTGTGTAGTTAAAATGACACACATGACAAGCAAACAAGGACCGATCAGCACCTTCCTTTATCGCTCCTATACTAAAACAAATTAGCACAACATGACAGTGGAAATAGAACCTTGGAAAACAAATTTGAAACGAGTGTAATGTGTTTTAATGTTGTGACATTTTAATGCATAACTTAGACGTTTTTTCCCCTCACAGAAACCGCACCACTGTGCGGACTTCAACACCTTCCGTCTCCAGTTGTGAAGGCTCGGGACGCGCTGTATCTCTGGACTCAACAATGGAGTGGCACGTACCATCATTGCACATCAAAAGGGGGCGGAATGTTTAAATGACTAAAACATTTCGGATTATAATGCCACATTAAAAGATTTATCTCCAGTTAAAATTGGATTATAATGTTAACAATACGCTTTGTTGTTGTTTCTCAGTGAATGAAGCGCAGTCAGGACATATATGTCTCTGTCCACACGCTAAGCGCCCACTTGAGAAACTTGCAGTGGCGCGGTCCGCCGTCGCCGCCTCTTCCAGCAGGAGCGCGCAGGCACCAGAGACAGTACAATCATGGATCCGAGCCGGGGGTTTAAACTCTTGTGTGCGGGAGTATGCGCCGCTTCTCAATGAGAATGACAAGACACTAGAAGGACACTAATCCATACTATAAGGTGCGTCTTTTAACCTTCTTTTTTCTTCTTTCCCCTGCAACAGCATACACTTTAACATGAGCAGAAATAGAGACTTGAGAACCGCTGAGCGCCGGTCTGTGTAATATAACCCTGCATGGCCATCACTGACAGAATCTTCCCACACATGCACGCGAAAAATGCGTCACAATAACAAGTCTGGACAGTCGAAAAAGTATAGTATAAGTCAAATGAAGGCTGCTCTGAAGATGGTGCATTGCTAAGCTCCACATCTGTGTGCGGCTGCCGCGTCTTGACAGTCGGAGGATGGTGAGAAGCCGGAGAGCAAATATTTGCGATGTGCTAAAAAAAAAAAGGGGGGGAAACCCCAACACTGACATCATTTTCCTGGATGCTTGTTTAGCGCTTGTCAATGGGCTGCAGAGTTCCAGTGGAGTGTGATCAGGCAGTGACATCCGCACGACGTGATTTAATTTCCCCACAGTGTGTTGACATGCTACAGTGAGGCTGGGGTCTATTCCAGCCTGCTTGGTTTGCAGTCATGGGGGATGGTAGCCCTCAGCCCACTGAAAATCATGCTTTGTGAAATACGAAACCATCTTTGTGCTACTTCGGCTGCGGCTTGACAAAGTGGGCACGAGGATCTGTGTCCCTGAGTCACAGTCTTACATAAACCGGATCTGGTGACAGATTTGAATGCATTCATGAGAACACATGGATCCTACCTCTCCAACTGTTGGGGGGGATGCATTCCAGGATGCTCTTCACAGCGCCACGCAGAATCAACAGCTCGTGTGCATCCTTTGGTTGAGAACTCCTCCGGCAACAAAGTGGCAGCCTGAAGTGTTTCGCTGACAAAGATGTCAATTACGGTTGGCTGGGATGTGCTGAGGGCAACTGCAAAGTGATTATAGTGCTTGATGTCTTTCCTAAGGTGAGCAGTCCAAGTCAGTAGATTCAGAGCAAAGAGGCTGCAGAAGAAGGTTCACAAACCTTCAACAGGACGGGCTTACTCTGACAGTCTGATCCGAACCAGGAGCAGACAAAGAGGCATCACCCTGGATGGGGATGTTTGTTTGAACTGAAGTGGCAAAGCACTGGGATCCTGCTACACAGAAGAGCAGAAAAGAATCTCTTTAAAAGAAGTGTCCCTCACTATTGCTGTCAATGTTCCACCACTCTCTAGTTGCTGCTCAACAGGATGGAACACTCCATGATACTTGTTCATTAGCCTGACAGTGTCAGTGTGAACCAGAAGGAGCTGCTCGGGTCCTTTTTTAATCGATGCCTGACTATCCAGGTGTTCCAGTCATGGTGGGAGTGAAGTGGGAATTAAACTGCCATGCTAGTCGGAGACAGCTATGGTTGGGAGTTTAGGACATGATACAAAATATCAGCTGAAGGAGGAAGAACATGGATTCATCTGATATTTTTAAACAGGCTGGATGTTGCTCATAAAGCGGCGTCTCGCCTCTGGACCGCCTCCCTGCTGAGGCAGACATATCCCATTTGAAATACACATAAAGTGATGTCAAGCACATGGACAGTGAATCTCCAGCTTCTCATCAAGCACATTCAGTGTTTTGACTTCTGACGTCCAAGCTGGAGATTGTGGCTATCAGAGTGGGTGAACCGTGAGCCTGCAGTGTCACAATAGATAGTGAGACCTTGACTGTCTCCTCCGAAATGAACAGATGAGACAAACAATTACTGCAAAAAAACTTCACATTTCAACCAAGTCCAGTTTTGCTGTATTAACCCTTGTTGAAGGAAAAGACTCTCTAAAGAGTCAGTGTGAAGAGGTGTGGACATGGCTTTCTGGAAACTATGGTACTCATTTGATATTTTATTGTTCATGTTCAGTCATTGCATGTCAAGAGACCAAATCAAATCACCACAATTGTGTGAGATTGCCTCATCGTCTCGCATTTCAGCTCAAGTACACCTGATTTTCAATGGAACACTTTGCATGGGGTCCTTTGCATGTTGTGCTACAGAACTAGTGGCTCACCCCCTCAAGTATAGCCAGGTTTTCCATGAGAGATTTGCTCCGCGTCATTTCTCAGCCTTATACATCGAGCATGTTGGTCATTCAATATGACTGTGAGCATTGTTGTCGATCTGTTTTGAACTTATATTGATTCATTCAGAGTTAAGTCTTGTAACGGTTGGCCTTTGTACTGCTGCTGACAAGTAAACACGGTAGGATGAGAAATCCATTTTCACTGTTCCAAGGTGAAGGAGACAAAGGTTTGAATGTTTCAGAACCTTTATGTTTCGCAAACTCATTTCTTTAACCCTAACATTGCACAGTATAGAAGACTCGGCAACACCGTCACTAATGTGCTGACATCTAGCTGATAGACAAAATGATGAAAACAGATCTTCTTAAGCCAACTCAACTGATAGAAATACGTGTACAACCGAGCCCTTGGATGAGTGTTATCTTTGTTAATGGTGAACAAAATGCGTAGCATGGTGCAAACAGTGTCGGCCGCGGTCAGACCGAGTCTTTCTTTGCAGCTGTTGAATTCAGCAGCAAGCTCTCAGGGACACGCAGCATATCAGATGGCAGAGTGGGAGCTGTGGTGGGATGGCTTTTGTACACAACGCATTTGCCGTTTTGAATTTCAAATTTGCTTGGAGATATATTCAAGCGTCTCCTCCTGCACTGACATTTACACAAGCTGATCGAATTGCTGTGTCGAAATGCTGGAGTGTAATTATGTCTCGCTGCCTTTTGTCATTTCTTTTCATTTTGATACGTGCCAGACTTGACCTTAAGTGACCCCTATGGTAGTTCCCTAATATGTTGTGTTGTCTTTGCTGTCATCAATGTGAATCTTGAGTTGCTTTTGAGCCCTCAAGTTGCGAACCGACATCCTTGTAAGTTCAATAAACAATGCATAAATGTCAGAAGGCTGGATTTTAAATTTAAATCAAGGGCAAACAATGTCGACTTCATTCATAATAATCACAGTAATAGCACCGTAGGGAGCCCCTATTCTAAGATTTTGATCTGCTTGAAGCATGAAGGGTGCTTTCTGTCATTTTTGTAGATTACTAGTGAAGTAGTACCTTCTCATCAGGCCTACATACCATGTCGAATCGATTTGAAATACAAACATACGTTACTGGGAATTAACCCCTGCGCATCAAAAGGGGGATCTGTGAGAAAACCGCCACTCATACCTTTGATCCAGTTCTACTTCCTGTTGCTTTTTTTAACATTCAATATTGTACCCTCTGTGAGGGTCTCTACCAGAATAAAACATGTCACGCTTGTGATGTCCCGACGTTGTGTGTGAACTCTTAGCTCTGACGCTCTACTCCAGTTCTCATGTTCTCCCAGTTCCTCTGAAGTTAGTCAGGAAAAAAAAACCTTTGGCACACATTCCGCAGACCCCTCTTATTCGTTGACATTGCTCTGATCTTCTGCCAGTCGCTGGCTTAGTAGTGTGAGCAAGAACAATATCTCCGGTTCTCTCATTATTTGGGCTAGAAGGGGGTGATAAGAGGACACCATGAATTACTGAGGGTTTAATGAAGGATGGAAAAGATGAAAGTGAGTCTTGGTTCCTGGCATCAGTGGCGAGGTGAGATAAAGGTGGGTGAGGTATTCCGGGAGTGGATGAGCGAGCGTGGTGTTTAGAGGAGCCAACGACATTGCTGCTATCTCCCAGCTGTTGGGATGCTCCACAGGCTTCCACACACTGCAGCTATTGTTATTCCTCTCGGCCTGACCCGGCGCTCTATAATAAAACTTCTGTCTCTGGTCTTAACTGGAGTGACTGTGGGATACCAGTTTAGGTTGACTGACTGGAGCTCCTTGTGTCCTTCCCCTGCCTCGCTCTGTGTCTCTATATCTCCAGCGACTTCTTCTGGCAACGTTACAATAATGACTGAAACCGTTTACAGTGGAATTTCACAGTTAACGTGTCAAGTTCTGCTCCCATAACTGAATACAATCGTCTTACATTATCTGTAAAGTCTAAAGTGATTCTCCCACATCTTCTTTTTGCCTTCCGCTGTATTATTTTCAGTCTTCCTGCTGGAGTTGCGCTTCTGCTTCCAGCTCTATTTTATTGTCACTCCGGGCAGGTCGGGGTGTATCAGTGGTGTCTCATTCAGTCACTGGATGTCTTTGAAATAAACCTGTCCGACCACATCAGTGCCTCTGCCAGTGTCGCACTAAAACACCAGCCGGGAGGATAAATCTCTTCTGCAAATAATGTTGAATGCTATATCAGTACCTACTATATTACAACTCTACCTCGATTATACTCTTTTGGAAATGCTCTTTCTAAAGTTCTTAAAGCACAGCGATTAAAATCAACTCAATGTCCTCTTTATATCTTTGTTTGTTACCATTCAAAGTGCTACATCTAGTAGCTATGGTAAAGAAGTCAGTTGTTGTGAGCCTCTGGTTATGTGAGGGCCTCGGAGGCGGAATTATAGTCTTTAGTTCGGCTACGATCGGACTTTCAATGACAATGGGAGTTTTCTTAGTCGCACTATGCTTAAACCACCAGGTTTTCAGGAATTTTTTCTCCGCATACGGGAGGTCGCCGATGGGGGGTGGGGCAGTGCTGTGTCAAATTTTGATTGTCCAATCTGCCTTACGCCCGGTTTCATCAAGAGAAGCAGAATTTGAATTACTAAAGTACTACGCCGACGTATTAACTGTATTTTAACCTTATTATATATATATATATATGACTATATTTGACTAGTATTCAACATTTCGGATATTTTAACAAGGTTTCAGATGAAGTAATTGGATCTTTCTGTGCAATTTGCATGCAGTTTTCTATCTTGCCACAAGGTCTCAGTTAATATTAGTATATACTCAGGAAATGACGTCTTGAAATACCAATGTGCGCGTGCGGACAGGAAATGGCGTCATAGGCCTGAGCCCTGGAAGCAAAACGGGATGAAGAAGCAAATAGGGCAGTGACACATGGTTTAAATGACAGCCAGCCCGCAATCAGAAAAAAAATTTCAGAAGATGACGTCTCACATGATCAATTATTACAACGAAGTGGAAACATTGAAACAAACAGATAACACATGACACATCGTGGAGGTGGAGGTGGACATGATCGTGGCGGTCTTATTCACAGAAAAATCACGAAAGAAACCAGTCGCACATTCCGGCTGAACATATGAAGAGACGGACTGTGTGAGGACGCTTTGGATGGGAAGATTTACTACTCATCATTAAAAGCTAGCATTTTTACTGTCACCAATACAGTAAAAGACAAAACGCCAACCCCTGTTTGGCTGAGTTCGGTTCTGTTTTTTTTTGTTTGTTTGTTTTTTATGGGGATGCTTGGGGTAATTCATCACAGTTTCAAAAAAAAATCCTGGCCGAAACCATGATAAAGCATGTAACTGATTAATATGAGGTCATGGTAGTGACATAGCAAGACTGTTGCGAATCAGCTCTGGTTTCATAATGTCAATCTCGGGACTGTTCTGTCGTCAAGATCTAGTTCATGAGGCCAAGACCAAAATACTACCAAGACGCTGACCTCTGATCTCCCATGTTACCGGTGAAATATGTAAGCTCTGTCTGCACAAGTGCACTGGCCTGGAAATGTTTGTAGGCTTAAGTCATGACCGACTCAAACGTCCATGACCGAGGGGGTCTCTGGAAAGGCCTTGCTGGGGTTGTCACTATTGCCCGCCCAGCCATTGTACCACCTCTGCCGACAACTACTGCGAGCCTGGAGCAAGTTCTCCCACTTGTCACATCTCTGCAGGCTCGTTTTAAATGTTACAGAAGATATGACTCGTCTTTCTGATGCCTGCTGGTATTTAATGTTTGCTCACTGCTTTTCAAAGGGCAGATTCTGCTGTTTAAGCAGCCGTTAAAGGTCTCTTTGATTTGAGTCGAAGACCTTCTGGTGTTCGTTTAATTGTCTAAATGTGGTTGAGAGATAATTGCATGCGATAACGCGGAAAAGGAAAATAATTACTGACAAATACCTCGGTTCAAACTCATTACAGAACTGGTTAAAAAGGGTTTTCAAATTAACCTGTGAGTAACAAATCTTGCTTTTCTACTCTTGAAGAAGGACAAATTGAACAAGCATCATTTGACTTCAGCATCTTCTGCATCGTATCCTTGGAAACTCTGACTCATGCACCCGAGTAAGACTTATATTAATATTGAGAGAAGTTCGAAATGACTCATGGAAGTAACTTCAGTAATTTCTCTGAAGCATCAGTTTGCAGGAAGAAATGTCAGACCACTTTTCTTGTTGTGTATTTAGAAACATGTATAAATATATTTTCCATGAAATGGTTTTGCTGTGGGATTCATTTAATCCTCACAGCCCTGTTTGACAGGATTAGAATAGTCCAAATTAAACAAAGCACTTAACACCAGCACAATCTACGTGGCTCGTCTTTGTGGTCAGAACGTTCTGAAGACGGTGGGTCTGTCGGATTCACTTGTCACTGTGATTCGTGGTGACTGATGGAAGTGAGAGAATCGAGAAGTGCCGCCCCGATTTCCCTGTTCGCAGCTTGAATCCCTCTCGCCAGGACTCTGACGGCCATATTCAATTACTAGCGTGGCATTTTCATTAGGATTTACATAAGCTCTCATTCTTCTTCCAGGTACCTGCCGATGCAGGAGGAAGGGAGTTTGGAAAGGATGAGAGACAGGCGTGGATAACGCTTGAGTTCTTCATGCGTGGCAACAGAGCTGTTTCTGCAATTTCCTGATAACAATAATTAGAACGTATGTCAGGACAATCACAGTTGGGAAACATGAAGACAAAGGGATCGATTTTAAGTGTTTATGTAATTGATTGTTGCTCCTAAGGTTGTTTATTTCATGGCTTTAGTGGCACTGAAGAAATGCATTTTTTTTCCCACATTGTGGTCTGTTGCGAGTAGCTGCTCAAGGAGGTTGAAAACTACTAGGTTCACAATATGTAAACTGAAAACTGGATGTTGATACAAAGGAAGATATTCGATACTTGATACCATTTTCGATGCCACAGGGATAAAAAAAGACTCTCCAACCTGTAGCCTCTGCACCTAGTCCATCTTTTCATAGGTCTGGCTGGATGTGTGAATTTACTTCCGCGAACATCAGACATATTCTTATCATTAAGTTATCATGATGATTCTTTCTGTATTTTTTCTTTAAAAAAACCTTCATCCCTTGGCGGTGCTGCACGATCATTAAAATCTTGCAGGAACTCTACAATGACGTTTATAATGCAGTATAATAATAACAATAATAACAATAATAATTGAATATTATTTGAAATATAAATAATGCAAATATAAGTGATGTGTACTTGATCTTGACAGATGCGACAGCTCCGTTGATGTTCAAAGCTTCAGGAGACTCATATTTCATTATTTTTCCTTCAAACAGTGGTTGTAGAGTTGGACATATTTTCTTACTGCAGGTTCAGTTGCCGGTCGACTTCTCTCAGTTTCAGCACCTTTAATAGAACACAAGACATTTCACTTGAGCTGGCTAGAGGCTGCTAGCCGCGGCTAACAGCTGATGACAAAACAACCAACATTCATTGAGTAGCAAGCTAAACAGAGCTAGCTTGGACTATGGCACTATGCTAATGACAATAGCATGGCAAGACTGTTCGGCTGTGCTTCAGGCTTTTAGCTAAGAGGGCGTCTGCACTGATGTTTGTTTTAAAACAAAGTTATTTTTGTACATATAGATGTTTACAGCTTGTTTTTTACAACGCAAGTACAAGTAACATCCGACTTATGACCAGCTAGACTTACGTCCTCCCGTATTTACAACCACAGGCAGCAGATGCTGATTTTTTTCAAATTCAATGTCTGGCATCGCAGCACGTAGCAGCCTGGTATTGCGTACGACAGTTACGGCAGCACAGTATCCCAGCATCACACAGCGATCTACCACTACAGTAGCACCTATTTTGACTAACATCAAATCCGACTTACGACCGGGATCGGTTCCGACCAACCGGTCGTAAGTCGGATTTGACGTTAGTGTTACTGGTAGTAAAGTCAGTCATTCACCTGGCTGGGGGTGTGGCTTTGGACACCCTGCTTCAAAATCCTAGCGAAAAGCCTGCCATGCTTTTGACTCACTTCACCTAAGCTGAATTATTCGGTTATTAGCGCTGTATACTGCACACTATCGCTGTATATACCGATATTTTTGACAGCCTTAAACACACTGTCCAAACTATACTAACAGTCTCTCTACCACTTTATGAGTAGCAACCTCAGTCATCATTACTCACATATGCCGTTCACAAGACTTGCTAACAACTTATTTCCTTTTAAGTTTGTGAATACAAACCACTTCCTGAAGAGTAATGTGCTCATCTATTCACCACCACCTCATTGATATTGCTTCAATAACAAACAGTGCATTATTTGTCCACCCGCTGAAAAGTCAATAGGTTTAGAAGAGAGCACTGTTCACCACTGTTCACTTAAATGTGCACTGAAGATCACTTGGTGGGGTTTTTAACGATTCCACTCAATCTCAGGGAAACGAAGCCAAGAAGAAGGCAATACAAATATTTGAGTCTTGTGAAAGTAATCCCTCAGTGTCATGGTGCTCTCCACCCGGTCCTCGCAGCGGGGATCCGACTGCACGCAGACGACTGCTCCCTTCAATTAGAAGCCAATATTTGACTGTGCATTTACAGCTCACAGCGAGGATCAGGCTCAGGTCTTTGATTTGCATGCGGCCCGACTCAAAGCGCTCATTTGTGCCAGACAGAAACTCAGCCGAGTCAGAGAGCCGGCTGCAACTCAAGCTTAGATGAGAAGATCGGAAGGGGATGTAGACGCTCTTTTTATTTTGTCTCCTTTGCTAAGATGGTCTTGCCAAATTGGCTGAGATCACCAGAAAAGTCTCAGTGAAAATCACTGCGGTTATTGCTAGTCACTTAACAGGAAAATAGTTGTGGCAGAAATAAGGAAACCCGAGTTTAAAACCGCTGCCTTGGGAGCACAATGCCACAAGTTTCATGGTCAGATCAGTTAAGATGCACAACACTTTCCTAATGTGCCAAAGACGACTTCAGATCACGCAGGTTAGAGGCTTGTTACATAGTAGTTACATCCACGAACTACACTTTGTATTTTTCAACACAGAGCTATTGCTGCTACTGTCTTATACCAAGTGTCGTTTTGTTGCAATATGCTAATGAGGCAGCGTTCATATAGTATCTTAGGGAACGTGGGAGGACGCAGCTCCTTATATAACCGTTCATTTATAGATACAAGCCTACAGCTGTGGAGTGTGAGTGCGGCGTCTGTTACGTAACAAAGGGAAACACTGGAGTCAATCTTAAATCTGCTTTCATTTGTGAAACAGCTGCTTTGTCTTCAGGTGTCAATAAAACGTCCTTGTTCCGCCGCGAACGCGGCCGAGGTTGCATCAATGAAGTCATTTGTGAACGCCTCGTGCTTCTCCTCCTCACAGTATGTGTGATTCATGGGCCAGTAGGTCTGAGAGAAGCCGTTCAGCTAGCACTAGAAGCTCCCAGACAACATCGCAGAGTAGTTATACGAGCGATGCAATTGCAGGTTTTCATCTGGTCAAGAATCCAAGTGGCAGTAGATCCACTGCTCTTTCTTTTCCCCCGGTTATTTGCGCTCTCCTTAGTGCATTGGTGCAGAAGCAGAGAGCACTCAGATGCTCTTGGGGGTGCTTCTGCTCCTGCACCTGCTTGATAAATAACACACTCTTGGTCATAGACACTCTCTGAAATAGAATCAAGGCATGAAGATGTGGAATCTGGAAGATGGAGAATTCAAAATCTGAGCACTGAAAATATTTGTGTTTTTTTTTATCTTGGTTAAAAGTTTGTCCGTATTCCATGCTATTTATTTTTTCTGCATCCATCGCATAATGATATTACTCAAGGTGTTGCCTTTATCAGAGGCTGAAGAAAACGAATAATAAGTGTAAAAAGTGGTAACAAATTATGTAAGATGTCATTGATGGAATTCAAGGAAAAAGGTCAGCTACAAAATGTAACTTTGAGGACAGTGTTCTTATGAGACATAAAAGTCTCATGGCACTAAATTTGAAAAAACAGGATCAGGAGAAAATTATTTGGATTTAACAAGTTTTCTATATTCATTCCTATATTAAAAATATAGGAATGAAAATTAAAGATTGAAAGAAAAAAAAGTTTCCACCAAAAGCAGGGGTCTCAAACCCATGGCTCATGGGCCATTTGTGGCCCACAGGATGCAGCTCCATGCATCCACACTTGCTGTCCAACTGCATCATGAGTGCGACCGCTTTTTGTCCAATGTGAGTTTGTTAGGAAACATTGACAAAGTAAATTCCTCAAGGATAGCTTCAGATACATTATAATTCTTATTAAATTTCTTATTTTCTTTCAAAAGTTAGCTGCAGTGATGCCTGTCCATTAAAGCCACTGGACCAAGACATGTAGGCAATTTTACTATGTACCTGTCTGGTTGGCCTGGTCCAGAGCTTTCATTCAGGGTGTAAAACCACCAAATCCCTGAAATGAGGATGGTAACCTACAGTTGTGTATAGCATCTGCACAACTACGTCAGCCTCTTTCAGAACATGTTGATACTGTAGCTCACTGGAATATTGCAGGATAAAGAATTGAAAACAGAGAAAGCGGATCTTTGTTTCTACAGATGTGAGGACAGAATGAAATCCTGATACAAGTGCACACAACTGTGTGAAAACAGCTCATAAACACTGCTGCCAACAAAACATGGAACTCGGTGATGAACACGCTCCTGTTTGACAAGCTGTCTTGTTCACTGGAGGAATATTGTTTGTCGATTCTTGTGTTGCTTTCTTGGTAGCTGAACTAGCACACAGTGACACGTCTGTTCTCCTCTGTTGTTTCTTGACTTTTCTTGTACAGAATATACTTTCAGCCCAAAGTTTGAATGACTAACAACCAGTCAGATTTAATGCTCCGTGCGGGGAAAACCATCTTCCTCCAGCCGACGTACAAACCCGCATGACTGCGTCATGTGTTGCAGGATTTGTGCAAAAGTCATTATTTTCGTGTCACTGTAAATGTCATCAGACAACTTGAAGCCGAAGTCTGTGTATGGGTTTGACTGTGCAACCATTTTTTTCCCTGTTCACCAGCACAAATCAATATCAAACAAGTCAACAAGTATTCCAGCATGTGGACATTTTCTTATTCGTTGAACTGAGATACTAGTTTGAGCAATCTGTGTGCAAGAGATCCTTGGAAGTCAAAAGCCCACTTCAGTTCATAAGGTCTTTGTTTGGCCCTGTGAAACAGCTAAATTAAATTATTTAGGTGCAGCAGGGAGACACAACCTCTGATGTTGTAGCATGGTCAAAGCCAGCAGGCAGTTGCTGTCAATGTGGCTGGGTTTCCCCAGAAAGGGCTGCATGAAACCTTGGATGTTCCTGTTATTGGCTCAGACTTAAGACCCCTTTTGTGCTACCTTTACTGCCCCCGCAGTTTCTTTGTGGTAACGTGCAAAAATACAGATGAAACGAACGCAGAGCAGACAGAAGGCTCCATTCGTATGAAACTCTGAACATTGAAGGGATAAAAAAATCCACCAGAAATAGATACCTTCCCCCTCACCTTCAGTGAGCTATAAGTAAGCAGCATCGTTTGGTAAATACAACCCCAAAAACCAGAGAAACACAACGTTGAAAGTATCAGACTCAAAAGTGTTGAGCAAAAAATAATATGCAGGGCAACCTGCTGCTGCAGTGAAGACTTTCTTCTATGAGACAACAGAGGAAAGGCGTTTGTAACCTGGATACATACTCTGTTCCGAATAACCTGAAGAATGAGCTGAAGAAAGGAAATTGAGCAGAAGCTGTAGTAACTGTCCCGTTTGATCCGACCAGCTCCACTGTAATGCACCGTATCTCACCAGATCATGAAACGTTTCTGCTGATAAGACGACGAGAATAGCACCAACAATTGAGAAGGAATTGTACCTGTGGCAAGGATTGTATTTTCCTTCGAGATATGTCGAAGGCAGAGACGAGCAGCACAAAGGCGACAGGGAAAATGGGACCGCCTGCTGCTTTTTGTCTGAATCGCCTCTGTCCTCCTTGTGTCTCCTACTCCTCAGTCGAGACTGTGAACTTCCTCAAATGGGCAAATACGAGCTGGGACCTGAGACGTATTGTGTCCAGTCATTACGCACCACGGTCTCCATTTACAAGGCAGCAAATTGAATCATCCGGACCCGTAAAACACTCGACCATAATCTAACCATCTTCCTAGACTGTCGTCTTGTGCACATCCAAGCTCATATCTTAATCGTTACTTCCTGTCCAACGATAGCGTAAGGCGATGCTCCGACCTCTAACCAAGTTGCTCGACAACAGCATTTGTAATTCGTCTTCAGTCTTTCCTGAGAACAGTCACCCGTACATGTTCTCATGTACAACTCTCATGCCCCACACTGGCATTTCCACCACTGCTGTCACAACCACGGTTGGTGTGGGGGCTGCGGTGATGTAACCAGACTTGGGTCACATGACGCCGGCAGCCGACCTCTTGGCCTCTCGCAAACATTCCGCTCCTACGGACGGAATAAGGCCTCCAGGACGGTGACCAGCCACTTCCTGCTCCACTGACGCACAAACATCTCCAAGAGAGCTGATGCTATTTTAGACTGTGAAATCTATTTGTTGTTTTTCCTTAAACGGCTTCGACGGCTGCTCTGTTGAGGCTTGTAAACAAGAATCACGCAGTCGCAGAGCAGACAGTACGACAAATCCAGTCAAAAATTGTTTGAAAACTTGAATTCAAGACCTTTCGTCCACTGTGGCTGGCGAACACTGGAATAAAAGGAGCAGTTTTCATCATTTTAATTCTAACATTTCTCCCATCATCTGCAACAAATGGATCAAGACAAACTGATGTTTTGTTTCACCCCAATTGTCCGACCTGCAGTTTCCGCCAGTGCGGCCTCGGGCATCGCTTAGTACGACTCTCCTGCTCCCTCTGCATTTTGTTCTCCATATTATCTCCAACGCACAAGAGTTGCCTCTGACACCGCACACACTCCAAAGAGGAGCTCTGCATGGCGACTCGGGGCTCGGTCTGCACTCGCCCTCAGCCACATCCATCAAGTGCTGCCAACTTCTGCTTAGTTCAGGCCGAGGTTCCGAGCCGACCGTTAAATCTGTTTGAGCAGAGTAATTGACCTTATCAGCAGTGATGTTTTAAAGGCTTGTGGGCTTGCGACTGAAGGGGGTTTAGAGTGTGTGAGGATCGATTGGTCGGATTAACTTGTACAAACTAATCATCAATCATGATGAGGTTTAAATTGAAGATATTTCACCCCTTACCTAGCACAGTTATTTACAAGTCGCCTGGTTAATTTTGCCAGTGTTTCCACTGCTTTTTTCACTGTTTATCTACGACTGTTCATTGGCGAGAACCTGACTATGTGATACGTATCCAGATATGGGTGTGTCAATACCATATATTGCGATATATTATATTATATATATATTACATTATATTATATTATATTTGTTAACAAGAATTATTATTTTAAGTCGGGATGCACCGATGCCAATCCTGGTATCGGGTATCGACCTGATCCAGCCTTGTAAAGTGGGATTGGGTATCGGTGGAAAAAGCTGGGATTTCACATTTGCTGTCACAGTAAAATGCAAATAATGTCAGCTCATAGTGTTTTATTATGAAATTTTCCCGAATTCCCAGGACTTATCAGTTTGTTCTTCTCCACTGCACGTAGCTCCACAAGAAATATAATTGGTGAAGTAGCGCAGGCAACATTTGGAAAGCGCGTTGTTTCAATAAATAGCAAGTTTGCAATTCCATGAAAGGTCATTTTTGCCTTTTTACTTTAGCACATTATCCCACAACATGGAATGGAACGGTGGTTAATACTTAACCAGTGGTATCAGATCGGTATCGGTAGATACCCAAAGCCCAGGAATCAGTATCGGGAACATAAAAGTTGGAACTGTGCATCCTTAATTTTAAGGATAAGAAAATCTTGTCTAGAGAACTAACAGTATCATGCGCATTAAAACTTGTCCAATGCAAAAAGAAAACAGGACATGAAGTCGTCTAAAGATGAGTTCCTGTTCAGTCACCTAAATGTGGAATACTACGTCTGCCTACACAAGTTCCTTCTTTCCAAAGAGTGGGGGGGTGTGAAGAGACTGAAACTCTCAGAGCTGTAAAACCAGACCTCAAACATTGCTGCTCATTTGCCGTCTGTGAAATCGTTTCTAGATGAAAGAGAAATCCCGCCGCATTGTTCTAGTGATTAATATTTGGTGTGGACCACGGAGACGGATGTGTAACGGCAAGGTGGCTGCGGCAGCTCAGCTGTGCCGAAGTCGCCTGCCACGTCCTGTAATTTATGCTTCTGAGCAAGTGTGTAATTCAGAATGACACGTTCCCCGCTGGGATGTTTACAGCAGTCAGATGTTCATATGAAATTCTACATTATTGGATCATGGTGGCTTCACCTCCGTCTCTCTCTTCAGAGGAGAAGTGTACCTTGCCAGCATTCTGAGCAGAAATAGGAACTCCTGGTGTGGACTGCAGCATTGATTTCATTGAAAGACGATGAGCTCTCTCCGTCCCCTGATGCCACCCACGCTGCTTTTTTTTTTTTTCCCAAAGTTTATGCCTCCCCATCCAGCGGCTCCCTTTCTCTGTGTTTGCATCTCAAACAGTTCCTGGCAGACTTCAGGTCCTTAAGGGTTTGTACAGCATCCACCTGGAATGTTTGCCCTGACTTAAAATAGCCTCCTTCACTTCTGCTGAAGCCGAACCGGCGGCTGTGGCCAATAAAGAGAAGTCTAGGTGACCTCTGCCGTGTTCTGCTGAAGCTCCTCTCGACACAGAAACTCAAAACTGAGAGAAAGAAAAGCAGTTCTGAAGGAGTGAGAAAGGCAGAATGATCCCACACGTTTGTCCATGTTGAAAACAAGACGGAACAGAACCGTGACAATCAAAACTAAACTTCACAATATTAATGCTTTTGTCATACATTCCTTGATGTTAAACACAATTAGAAAAAGGCTGTTTCAATTTTCCTTTATGCTTTATATTCTTGCAAGGACATTGCTCCAATTAAAAGTGACAAAAAGAACAGGAAGAGTGAATTCAAGTCTCTCAGTTAGTCAAGCTGGCTTGGCTTTACAAGTGTTTTGCTGGACTAATAGTCACGTTGCCACCCTTAGATCGCACCCTTGTGATACTCTTTGGTGTTGCCTGGTGTATTCGGTTGCGACAGTAGACATAAAGAGGCTTGGCGTAATGAAATTCCCGCCGCTGTCCAAATAAACAAGCACACAGACATGTATGTATAATTGAAGAGACTTCCATTATTCATATCCGTCGGCTTCTGTTCTGTGAATCGCACAGATGTCAATAAATACTTGGTTGTGAACATTGAAATGTTTGCGGCACTGAGTAGTCACATCGCTTTGTGAGACAAAGTGCAGCGTGCGAGCCCTCGTCCTGGATAACTATCATTAATTAGAGCGTGCACGCGATGGACAGTGGGTGTTTGTTTATCCCCACCGATTAATACACAAACAAGACTCTGTTGAGAGAATATTCTATTCACAAATGAAGAAACGGGAGCATTATCTTCTTCTACTTGTCCCTTGTCTAGCTACTAGCAAAGAGGTTTTCAATAGGAGCGACTGGAATGATCAAGATCAGAGGGCAGCTGGCGGAGAAAGCAGGGACAATGTTGGACTGAGCAGGCAAAGGAAGGAGAGGAAGACATGATATTTATCTTATCAATATTCAGATCACTTTAGCATCTCATCCTTCTTGTGATGCCCTCGATGATTCCCCAGCTCTGAACTGTAACTTCCCGGTACTTGTGCTTCTCAGCTGAACCACATTGTAAAATGAAAACAAAAAGCCTGTGATGAATCTGGTTCTATCATCTAGCTCTACTGTGAAAAAAAAAGAAGAACAAAGACACTCTATTAGGTTTCATTACACTCCTTGATGGACATATTGATCCACGAGCAATGAGCTGTGTCGAGAGAAGACTGTTGTTCTCCACCTCATCGCCTCAAATTCACACTTGGTTTTCGTTTCTCGCAAAATCGCCCCCCTTTTTTTCGCTTCACTTACTTGACCTGGCAACAGATTTTAGGTTACATTTTCCTACACATGTACTCAGTGTGACCAGTGACATCCCACTCCAGCCGTTGCCATGGTGATGGGTGGCAGCTGGATGCAGCACCCAAGATGAATGGACCATAAAAATTGGAGGATGGGGGAACGGGGGCGTGGCAGAGGATAACATTGACTGGCATGTTGACTAGATGCATAACTAAACTGTGTATATATATATATATATATATATATATATATATATATATATATATATATATATACACAAACGCTTTTTTTATTTGACTCATTTTAATGTAATTTACACTAACACTGCTCTGAATGTATTTCTTTTAAATTCTTTTAAATTAGAAATTCTTATACAAATATTTTCAAGACATTACAAGAGCTTTAGTTTAAATAAGGTGATATAAAAACTTGAATATAGGAATATAGCCACCATCATGATTTATTGTGCTATTGTCAAACTGATGCAAAATAAACAATATTTTGTTGTTTAAATGTATGTATGCCCCCCTAATATATATATATTGAACTCAATTAAGAAGCATGAATCCCTGTTTGTGTAGAATTATGTTCTATACTCGCGTGCTCGTTGGTTAAGAACTAGAGAACACAGCCTCAGCTTTAATTTTGCAGCATAAATAATTCCGTAATCATGCAGATCCATGACAATTTTGGAATATGCTAAGCAGACACAGATGTAGCATCAGATATAAATGGTTGAAACTCAGTTTAACAATCCAATATTTAGTTCAGGATTTGTAGGTTTTTAGCATCTTATCCGATGCCTGTTACATTTAGCCTCAGGAGAGGTTTGTGAACACTGGAGACGACAGCGCCGCTCCTGTGGGAATGTCAACGTGATGTCATTGTGGTGTAGGAATACGTGGGTGGACAAGCTGTGTGCGTTGTTCAAAAGGTCTCATCATGCACTGACAGCCGTCACATATCCAGTTAACATTTCATATAAATAATACATTGAAAAAAGCTCAGGTCTTCTATACATGCTAAAAACAGAGTCCTTGCTGGTAATATTTGGTTCCTCACTGATTCATTCAGCCATTGTTGTGTCCAGTACTGAGAAGCTAATTGTGAGCACTTAGAACAAGAAGTTAATGGTCACTGTCGGTGCCAAAGGTCTTCCTGGTTGGAGTCGCTTCACTTGTTGTAAATGCAGCGCTTCTGTGGTCTTAAAGCACCTGAGCTAAGTGCAGCTTAATACTGCGCTCTGCTCTCAGTTTCTCTGTTACACAACAACCAGATACAGTCAGAAATGTTGTCACTTGAATCTGTCTGCAATTCTTAAAAATACATCAAAACACTTTTAGCTTCAGTGAAAGCTTCTCCGTATTAGCAGTGGAACGCTAAAGTTGCGCTCTTTCTCTGTTTTGGTTTCAACGGGAAACTAAACATAAAACGAAATAAGGCTGTTAAAAAGTGTGTGCTGTAGGTTTCTGTCTGAACAAGGCTACATATCCGGGAAAACAAGTCCAACTCGAGGCTATTGAAGAAAGTAAATATCTCTGTTTGACTGCAGCATTGTGAATGAATGTGAATCCAGTATTCACAGTGTCCAGAGTACTTTGGTTCACCAGGCTCAGTGTGAGGTATGAGGTGAAGGATAACTTCCTGTTTTAGAGCCGGTGTGTGGCAGTCACTTCAGCAGGATTCTACAGTCAAACACACAGCAAACTCAAAGTGATGCCGACTGACTTCTGACCTTTCATGGACACCTGTGCGCGCCATGCTTTGAAGACCTCTTGTCTCTTTCCTTTGAAGGTGTTTGTTTGTAGCATGTAGCAGAAACACAAAGTGAGTGAAGGTTGGGAATCACCGGACACGGCGCAATTAAAGTCTATTCAGCTTTTTAATGAGACGGATCAGTGTTAGGCTCCGACAGTCACGGCGTCTTTCCAGCCACCTGATCTCCACTTGACTGCTCTCACTCACTCTAATTAAACATGGTGATGAGACATGCTGTAGTTAGTGTGCTTAAGTGATGTTGTCGTGCAGGCAGACACGCAGCTAGATGGTTTTTGTTGTTTACTTTGTATAGCCACATCTTCACCGTGTCGAATCTGTTCAAGATACTGCGATTCAATCTGTTTTTTTGTCTACATATTGTCATACACAGCACCTCAGACTTGTCGCACGTGGTGCTTCATGTTTAGTGACAGCCAGCTATTGCTAGGCTAACAGCTAATATTGTATTAGCTGTTAGCTTACACTCTTTTCAAGACATTAAAAGCGCTTTGTTAGCTAGGCTTTGTTAGCTGGGCTAACAGCTAATATTGTATTAGCTGTTAGCTTACACTCTTTTCAAGACATTAAAAGCACTTTGTTAGCTAGGCTTTGTTAGCTAGGCTAACAGCTAATATTGTATTGTATGACCCTAAACAAGAGGTCTCTTTGTATCTAGGAACATTCTATTATACTTTAGTTGCTTGTGTTTGTGTGCCATTAAACTGAATGGTGAAATGCCCTCACGGCTTGGTGTGAATGACTTACACTTCCATATATATTAATTATATTTCCACTGTTAAAATGCTTCTATCCACTTCGGATAAAAGCACTAGGCGAGACCACCTTAAGCTGAGAGAGTTGGAAATGTGTGATGTGTGACAAGAAAGACAGCACTTTATCTCGCTGTAAAGGAAGTTAAATTACTGCCACATACCCCCAAAAGTTGAGTCTAATGCTATGCTACATGCACAAGTAGTACTTCACTAAGGCTCAAATAAGTCGTGAAAATCATGGATTTTGTCAGTGGCCAGGCTAAGAAAGTAGTCTTGTGATGACAAATTAGAGTTTAGTCTCGGCGACACTGCAGCAACTGCAGCTTTTCCTTTTGTCTTGAGATGTCAGTGTGAGAAGAGGAGATTTTAGATCCTCACACATTAGCAGAAATGCCATTAGCACGGATGAGTGCGTTGACAAAGTGCTAAAGTCTGCTGGCCGGGTGAGACGCACATATCCTGTTTCACACACTCTTCCCCTCTCCTCGTGCCCTTTTTACCCTTCATCACATATCTTCTGTCGTCCCTCTCTTCAGTGCCTTTATGCGCGCTCCACTGGAGCGTTCTGTTTTCTCCTTGCGCAAGACTTTAAGTCTGTCACCAGACGTGATTCCAAAGTAACATTTTCTCGTCTCCTCTCTCAGGTAGCGGCGCAGCAGCAGCAGCAGCAGCAGCAGGATGCCGTTGGTAAAGCGCACCATTGAGCCCCGGCATCTGTGCCACACAGTGCTGCCAAGGAACATCAAGAACGAGCTGGAGTGTGTGACTAACATCTCCTTGGCCAACGTCATCCGCCAGCTCAGCAGCCTCAGTCAGTAGCAGGAACACACTTTTCCCCACACACAGTTGCTTGATGTTAACTGTCTACGTGGCTAATCTTTACAGATTGCGCTAAAGTGAGGTGACTGACTGAGGAGACAATATGTGGTGGAAATATTTGCTTCGCAATACGAGCTCTGATGGAAGTCAGTTGAGATGAAAATATCCAGTGATTGCAGAAATCCTGTTAATCGTACCTTCGGGGTGTCCAAGCCGCCGGAGAGTTGCAATTGATGGATTGCAGATTTACAAAAACCATAAAGCGGTGAGCAGAGGCAAACTGTTTACAACAGCAATGTAAGATCTGCTCACTTAGAGGAATGAAGTTTATAAAATGTGATGGAAAATGGCTTTTAGAATTTAAACACAAGACAATAAATAGTTAAGTCATTGCTTTTGAAGAAAAGTCATTTAAGATGTTGGAAAAACAAACCCATACACAACTTTGCTGTACTTATACTAGGGTCATTTATGAGTCAATCTCCGTCACAAAACTTCACGTCAGAAAGCTAGTCGAGCTCATTCATTACAATTCTTTCGCCATGAAAGATTTAACAACCTCATGGAGGCATTTACAGTGGGACACGTAACAATTTTTCGCATTACTGAAGATGCGTGGCATTTGTCAAGATTACACTGATACGGAAAGTTAAGATATGCCCAAATCTGGTACTCCTTTTATTGTGACCAATACTGATATTTGTAGTTTTTCTCCTTTTTTCTCCTTATCAACCACATGACACATGCCCTACTTTCATTGCGATGCTCCAGTAGAAGCATTCTACAAACAGTTTCTCAGCTGCGTTATGAAAACTTGGCATATTTATGTCAAACAATTTGTCTCAGGCGACAGATTGGATCATATCCTTCCTCAGATCATACCGACAATGCTCATTACAACTAGACAAAAACTGACTTCTACACAACAATGAATCTGTCATGTACAACTTTGTACAACATTAAAAAAAAAGAATAAAAGTAATATGTATCGCAGCTTACTATTTTGAAAACATTCCATTCATGTAGTAAAGCACACAAGCTTGTTAGCCACTACTAGACACACTGTGCCTCCTGGCGCAGTTTTATGAGGTCATCAATCACAACAGCACATATGTCAGGACTCCACTAGCATTTGACGAAAAAACCCAGGCATTAGGATAGATATGAAAGATACAGATACTGGATAACGGACATCCCTAGTATTAAAGGTGCCGTGTATTCAAATGCATACAGTTGATCCACTCCTTACGATCCCCAACAAATTTGCATCTCCTTCAGAAAAACACTTCTTCTTCTTAATAACCCCTCAGACCACTTCCTGCCGGAGCACATGTGGAATGTGATGGTGCTTCACAAACATGAGTGAGCGCTCTTTGCTGTTGCAGGTAAATATGCAGAGGACCTGTTCGGAGAGCTGTTCAACGAAGCCCACTCCTTCTCTTTCCGGGTCAACTCACTGCAGGAGCGAGTGGACCGCCTCTCCATCAGCGTCACTCAGCTGGACCCGAAAGAGGAAGAATGTGAGTGTTTAGAGTTCAAGCCTTTTTTTTTTTAAAAAAACCTTCCCAGCCAATCCTTCATCTCTGCAGTTGTCGCCTACACAAAATTGGATGTGTTCCTGCTCCGGTGTGTAGTGTGATGAAACTCTTCCTGTCTCACCTCCCACAGCTTCCACCGCTGCTATTAGAGAAGCTCCCACACTGGGTAATTTTCTTCCTGATAGTGGGAAACACGCCCGATTAGAAAACCTCCTGCCAAACTTTTGCTCTGATATGATGCACTTTCATCCCCCTTAAAGCCTTTCTCTGGTGCGAAATGTTGAATCTGTGATCAGGCTTCTTATGGCATTAGAATCATAACCTGTGCCACCTGGGAAAGTGGAGGCAGTAAATACCAGACCCATTCCCATGGGTCAGCAGTTCATTTAGTATGCTGCTTCATGCCTCCTTGTCGCTGAGACAGAGACGGTAAAATACTTATGGTTGCCATCACAAGCTTTTACAAGACAGCCAAATGCTCTATGGTTATGTAATCAACCGTTTTTGTTTAAAACACGCTGTGGGAACACATTTGTACGGAGCCAGATCTCCGCTCCGTCTTTCCTCTCTCTCTCTCTCTCAACTGTACTCCACTGTACATTTTAATTTCCTGCCTCGCTTTCATCCGTCCAACTCCAGTTTCGTCTTCAGACCCATTATTTTTTTTTTTTTTAGAGGACCCAAAGGCAACCTGTGCTTTACCACATACTCGATCTCAATCTGGAAGCCGCTCACTGTTTTATTAACTCTTTAAACCATTCGAACCAGCCATGTCCAAAATGCCGTAGCCATCGGCAGGTTCAAGTGATGAAACCGCCATGAAACTTTATTTTTCTTTGTTTAAATGTCTAAAACCTAATTGAAAGTTTTCCAGTTTTGAGTTGGTGAAAGTCCAGTCAACAATTGAAGCTTTCTATGTATTGGAGATGTAGAAAAATTTGAACATTGGGTCAAAAGCATGGTAGAAGTTGAAGTGTAATAGCATCACCAATTTATGCAAGATTCATGTCATTTGACTTGTATTGGGAAACCATTTAACAACGCTATATTTGGAATGAGCCAAAGTAGATAATAACAATATAAATGTTTCAAAATCCGGCATGTAACACAGCAAATTAAGTAACATAAAAACACCAAAATGAGTGTCAGGTAGGGATGTGTACTGGCAGGTATCTTGCGTTATGATACGTATTCAGATACAAGAGTAATGATACAATACATTGATATATTGCCATACTGTAAGTTCAAGAGTATATTGTAATAAGAACCATCATTTTATCAGGGAACATCTGATCATGCATCTGATAATGAATCTCCAGTGCACAGAAGAAAAATGTTATTATTAAACACGTGTCAAAAATGCCGCAGAATATCCAAGTATGTATGTATTAAATACTGATATAGCCGAGAAAAAAAAATCTAGATAGACAATAGCACACAATCCAGTATCGTGATATTTAAGCGTAGCTATATTTTCTTACACCCCTAGTATCAGGTGGCCTTAATGTAGAGTAGCTCTAGTGTAAAACAAAACTGACAGCAACATCTCAAAAGAGCATGGAGGAACTGTTAAATATAAGGCTTATGGTTTAGCAATGCCAAGTGAGACCGCTGACCCAAGATATTTTCGCCACGTCACCGATCAATAGCAGCAACAGAAAACTATCAGATCTCAAAATGATCATCAACATGAGTGGCCTGGTAGCCAAACAATAATGATGTTACACAGTTATTATCAATGGCCACTGAGTAAAAGAAGTATCCCTTGCCATATTATAAACTCCATAACTATGAGAGAAACAATATAAGATCCAAAGATTTAAATCAAATTGGCATCTGAGTTTGTGCTTGGGAAGATGAATTAGGCCAACTATTTCATTTCATCTCTCAAATTTGTGCAGAAATTGTAGAGCTAACAAATGCACAATAGCATGAAAAAACCCTGTTAACGCTGACAGTACTAATACAATGATTTAAGCTATATTATTCCAGAGGAGCTGGAGTGGAGGTGGGCTGTAAACTCCAGCTGCACATCTGCTGTAGCTTGAGATGAGGAGCTTATGAACTGCAAAAAAGGAGCAATAAGTAGGCGAATGTACGGCTCACAGATCAATATTTGTTGTTTAACCAATACCTACTGACATTTAAGTGTCGTTCACCCCCCCCCAGTGAAAGAACCTTGCGCACACTGTTTAGCTTGCTAAATGCACCAGCTGATCTATGGAATCAGTCAGTGTGTAATGATGTCCAGAGGCGTGCTATTTATTTATTCCTGACATCTTCATCCGTGCGTGTGTTTCTGAGTGCTTTCGTCTGGCCCCCGCGTGGTGTGGAGTCCTGATGAGGAGACCGTGGAGCATCTCTGTTGCACTTTTGTGGTTGGGGGAAGGGGCTGGGAAGGACGCGAAGAAAGATTGAAGGATAGAAGGATGGATGTGTAATACGGGGCACTGCAGCAAACCCACTGATGTGTGAAAGAATGGGACTGCAGGATTCTCAGGGCCGGTTCTGAATAGCTTCATCTGCTTCTGCGCCGATTCAACACTTGCTTCAACTCCTCCACGCTCGTTGTGCTGAATGAATTTCTCTCCCTTTTCCTCCAGCTTTGTTAAATCAAGTGACATATGCGCTTTAAACGGAAGATAAAGAAAAGCCTGCGCTCAGCCTCTCGAACATCACACACTCAAGCCGGCGCACACACATTTGAACCTGAGTGCTTTTAGCTCACGTGTTGTGTGTTAGTGAGGATGGCTTCGTCCTTCTTTATAAGAGGAGGCAGGGGTGGACCATAAATCAGGCGTGCGGACAGAAGAATTGGCTGTTTTGCAGAACAGAGGACGGAAGAGTACAGAAAGTAAATGAACTTAAGAGCTATAGTGGCTTTTGGAACTGAAAGGTGAAACATGTTCAAGATCGGAACCTCTTCCAAATCCTGTCATATTGTCCTATATAATCCATGTCCTATAATCACTGGAAATAAAGAGAGCCGAGAGAACAGTGTTAAAATATGCCAAATGAAACGCACAAATAAGGTTTATGAATTGCACCAAATGAGCCAGTTAAAAGGCGATTCAAATGATCAACTGAATATCCCAGTCTGGCTGATTCGACAGCTTCGGACGCTGCTTGTCGGTTACAGTGATCCATTTCAGATCCGACCCGGTTCAGAGCCTGAAAGCGCTTAATCGCATTAATTCTCGCGCTTTGACTTGCTCACCTTGCGCACACACCGTAACCCCCCCACCCTCCACTCCTTCCACCCCCACTCGTCCTCGAGGCTTGGCTCACCAGCCGCCCGTGTCCACCTCTGTCTTTGTCGTCCTTCCTGGCCCACGCTCATCTCTATCATTGATCTCTGCTCCCCCTCCGTCTTGCATGAATCCTATTTGTGTGCTGTCAGGATCTCCTTCCTCATCATTCCAGCCGCCCAAACTAATGGCCTGTAGCTCTCATTTAATGGCAGCGTTATATCAGAGTCGGCTGCTGGACTGGGCCACGAATATACCACCCCCTCTGGCTGGGACTCTGTCTTATGTACTTCACTGTCCCGTTTTTATATTTGTCCTTGTATATGTCTATTTTTAGATGCTTTCTTTATATTAGATGTTCCATTTCCCTTTTGTTGTTTTCCTCCTCCTCCTCCTCCTGGTGACACTGACAATCCCCAGCTCATATCTTACCGCAAGAGAAGAGTCTTGTAATGGATGCAATATAATACAACTACAACCCGAGTGGTGTTTGCTTTCTGTTGAAACCAGACCACAGCTGAGGAGCATTACTCCACACAGTAATACTAAATCATCTAACACAACAAATAATGTCAAGATTTTCGTATAGATTCTTAAATTTGATTTAAGTTAATCTTGTTATGTTACACATGATAAAAATGCACAATGATTTTAAGTGCAAAAAATTGGATACACACCGATGTAGATACAACATGAACACACAAACTCAAGAACAATCATAAACACAGACACACAAAACGGCACACTTTCAAATATCAAAAACCAGGACACAAATGCCACTATTAGACCACACACAGAACTACTGTTAACAAAATATGCAAAACCCCACATGAAACAGAAGTAAACTAGTGAAATTCAAACAAAACCTCATGCAGTCCAATCAAATACAGAGAACACAATGACAAATACACAACATAGTCAACTGTACATGTACATGCAATCACTTAAACATGCCAAACACAGAATGAATCACACAAAAATGCGCACTTACTCAAAGAGACAAATGCTAGGAACTAAAGAAGCAAAACAAAAAAAGCTTCCAACTGTAATTTCAGTTTAAAGGAAGATTATATTGTCCATAAACAGAGAAGTCCTTCGTCATGGTAAATGATCCATTAACACAGTACTTCTCAAATATTTTGCGTGCGCCCCCAAATGATTCGCACCCCCCCCCATCTTTACTGAGCACTTCAGAGGATCCCCGGATAGTTCATCCACACATGAAAACTCGATCATCCCTCTGTAGTGATGCGCAACGGGATTTCATATTGCGCATCATCAGCATAACTTTCTACCCCTTGGTTTTTGCACAGCGAAGTATGCTGTCACGTCTGCAGCAGTTAACACACAGCGGCGAACTTTTATGAACTTGGTGGTGGTGGTGGCTACAGCCCGGTCTGAAAGGCTGCTTCATTGCCGTGGTGATGATGATTGTTAAGCAGCCTTCGTCTAGGCTCCTCCTGACACCTGAACACTTATAACTTTTTCCATCAACCCCAAAAAAAAACCATCCCCTACACACAGCACATGGTTCCTATAGACCTTTCCACACACAGTGGTGTTGAGTGTTGCTGCTTAGGTCGACTTGAGCCTCCAAATTCCTCGGTTGCCTGGTGCCTGTTACTCTCCCTCTCAGTATTCAGACCGAGGACATGCTCTGTCTATTTAACGTCTTTTTAACCACGACACAAGGATTTAGTTGTTTGCTCACCCCGTGCACGAGACAGAACGTTTACAAGGTTTGTCCATTCAGCTACTTTCAAGGACAGTGGGAGGACAGCGAGGGAGACAAGTGATGAAACGAGTAAAATGCACAAAGAGTGGATGAGAGGTGAAAGAGCTTCCTGTGTAAAGTGGTTTTAAAAGAGAAGTATAATTTCTAGTGCTTATGGGTGACACAGGAAACATCTGAATGACGTGTCATTTGTGATGCTCTCTTTAGTCTTTAGCTTCTTTAGACAACACTCAGGCCATTATCGCAGGGAATAAAAGCAAAGATCTCAAAGATCAAAACTGGACTGATCACAAACTGGCCTGGTGATTTCACGCGCACACAGCAGCACGCTCCGTTCATCCATAAATAAACAGCGTAAGACCTGTCAAAACTTATTTCAGATGCTGTGGAAAGCCAGCAGTGCATGTGTCGTGTTCTCCTGCCGTCTACGAGCCGCCAGTTTCTTGATCCTGTCATGATGCTCAATGAGATTTCTGGCTGCGTCCTTTACATCTAACTCATGCTGACACACACTTCTGTGCCGCTTCCTTCATCTCTTACGCCGGCTTGTCGCAGCCTCTGACAGCAGATCCTGCTCTCCCTCAATGCCTCGGTGCGCTTGCTCTCCACCTCATGTAGTGATCCAGGACACTGCTCAGCCCTTGAGCCCCTTTTCTTCATGATGTTCATGGAATTACCATTACATTTTCATGCTAAAATATAATTTATCATTACCGCAGCTTAAAGAGTAGCAGCGTCTGTGCCGAGGATTCCTGCGAGTCTCTGAGAAAGTTTGTAGAAGCTACCTTAACTCAAGTGACTTCACAGGAAATGCCCTGCAGGATGCGTCTGCAAGCATCAGATTAAAGTGAATATCTTCTCAACATGAGAGGAAACATCAGATTTCCCTCTCGACCAGGTGGGAACGGCACATGGCATCCAAAATGTTCAGTTACAGAGGCAAAGAAGCCAAATTTACTGGGTCACACTCTCGAGCCAGAGTGCACATGTTAACTCTCCGGCTGGCATCTACATCTATCACTGGTTCAAAATCCGAATCATGAGCCGGAATAAATTCCTGACTCATGGAAGTTGTTTTATTAAATCAAGTGCATGCTGTTTCATTGAGTTCAGCAGTGATCTGTGCTGTCTACAGTAGGCCTGTGTATCGGCAGGTATCTTACGTATCCCAATACAGGAGTGCCGATACTATGATACTATGCCGATATTATGTGCATGAACACAAGTTTATTGTAATGAACTCAGTCCAGTTAGACTTTTTATCTAACAAACAAACAAACAAACAAGTTTGCAGTCCAACAAGGAATGAACAGCTCCCTTACTCAACAAAATAGAAGCAGATAGAAAATGTTATTCATATCAAACACGTCAAAATGAGTATATGAGTATTGAGTATTGATGTAACCCATTTAAAATATCAAGGCAATATCACAAAATAAAGTACTGCAATATTTCTACAAAAATATCACGCAATAATCAAGTATTGCAATATTTGAGCACATTAAATATTTTGTTACCCCAAGCGCTGTTGGAACTTTCTATCTTTCTCTCACTTCCTTTCACACTTTCTGTCAGTTTCTTTTACAGATACACTTCTTTGTTCCTCCCTCAGTAGCGTCTGCTGTGCCTAACCGAGTGTGACTTTACGAAGCGCCAGTAAAAAGTTTTCCTTCTTTTATTGTTTTGTCCTTTCGCAGTACATTTTCATCTTATTGTGCAAGATTTATATGCCACATTCCGAGTGGTGTTTTAAGTGTATTTATCCCCACGGCAACAGTAAAGTGATTCCATTTGTCGCCCTCTCATGTATAATTCAGCTCGCTCTGGATTTGTGTCCAAGTCTGTGGTTTTAGAATCTGCCTCTTAGTTCTTTCCCACAAACATTTTCTCCCACTTGCTTCTCGGAGCATCGATGGTTCGATAATTTGTCCGCTTTGGAAAATGTCAGCGATACCAGACTAGAAAAAGGTCAGCCACTTTTATCTCGACTGATCTGCTATTTCTTCTTTGGGGAAAATGCTTGGAGACGGCGTCGGCCCTTCAAAGAATGATTTACAGCTCTAATGTGTTCAGTGTGTGACTGAATTTGTGCCTGTTTTGAATATTCTGAGATGGAGGCGAATTGTAATTGTTCTCGTGAGCAAAGACCAATTGTGAGCATCAGTGTGTTGTCTTCTCGTCCTCTCCTGCAGTGTCTCTTCAGGACATCACCATGAGAAAAGCGTTCAGAAGCTCCACGATCCAGGACCAGCAGCTGTTCGACCGCACGTCACTGCCCATCCCCATGCAGGAGACCTTCGAGGCCTGCGAGCAGCCGCCGCCGCTCAACATCCTCACGCCCTACAGGTCGGCAACTTCTAGAGTTTGTTACTGCTGGGCTTAGTGAGCACAGTTTACATGACGTGTGGATCTAATTTCCACTACTTTGAACCCCAGAATTTTCCCTTCAACCTTCCTTTATTCCCTCTCAGCCTCTCGGCGGGATCCCTCCCTCTTCTCCCCTCATTTGCTTCTCTCCTCCCCTCTTGTTTGCTCTCCTCTTCATCATCACACCGCACCAGGAGGCAGCAGCTCCTCCTCGGGCTGTGATTCCTCTGATCCAGACCCAGCTGCTCTCCTCTCCTCACCCCTCTCTCATACACAAGTAAACACGCCAGATTTGCAGCTACAATCACGCATAATGATTTCCCCAAAACCACGCACACAATCCCACCTCTCTCTGTGTCTCTCTTCAACTGTTGCCATGATGTTTCTCCTCTCTGTTGTTTTGCATATGATGAAACATTCTGCTTGAGTTTGACGCATTTGCTTTTAAGAATCGAGAAATGGCTGGGGATTCTCTTTAGGAGGAATGAGTACATCGTCACCGTCACCACATCTCAAAGTAGATCATAGCTATTTAAAGAAGATCAAGCACCAGATAAGGAAGTCAGATAGCATTCAGAGTAGACTGGAGGAGGCGGAGGTGGTCCCTGTGTTGAAGCTTGAGAACAGAATAATAGTTCAGAAATGGCAGACTTTTCTCTGTAAACACACTTCTTACTTTAAAAGGCCTGAAGATACGCGGCGACTGATCTAATACGCTCACCCTCCTGCAGTCTTCCGGGAGCAACTTTAACATCTCAAGCTATAAAATGGCTTAAAAGGCAATTAAATTGAATCTGGTGGGATTTTGTGTCACTGTTTTAAAAGCTTATCTGATGAAGTCATATTTATTTCGGAGTGAAGCTTAAGATTATTCACTAATGGGGGGAGGAGATCAATGGGAGTTTTTGTTTGTTTGCTTGCTTTTTTATTATTAAAGCAAAACTCATCTGTTCTGTTAATCATTACAGTTTTTTTGTGCATCTATTGTTTGATTTACAATTGACTGCATGCAATATTTTTCTCTATTCTTCAATTCAACATCAAGTGAGTTCTTACACTGTCTGACAAGAAAAAGCTACAATAAGTTGAAAAGCACTGTGACAGCAGATTCCTTATTCCGCATAACTTCACAACAAAGCAGCATGAAATTGAACCAATATAAAAACTTGATTCAGGAATTGAACTCAACAAGGTTTCCATGTTGAACCCAATCACATTCTTGATAGATATTTCTTTCTCTTTTTTATGTATGTCACTCTGTCACTTTCTCTGTAGGTTATCTAAAATGAACCATTTAATATTTACTATATTTCTATGGTTTTAATTGTCTTTACTTTCAGTCTATTATTTATGACAAATCATTTTTGTCAACTTAATTTATTGATGTAATTGATTTCATACATTTATGAACATATATTTGATTTCTCGCCTTGTTTTAAAATTTTGCAATTCTTATTTATTATTAACATTTTTATGTCATTTGTATTGTTTTTATTTTTTTAATGTAGTTTATATTTTTATATTTTAATATTGATGTCGCGATTTATATAGTGACCATTTTATTTAATGCTTAATTATTTAAAACACGTTTTATTTATTTATTTATTTTTTCTTTGGTAGGGATGATGGCAAGGAGGGGCTCAAGTTCTACACCAACCCATCCTACTTTTTTGACTTGTGGAGAGAGAAGATGCTGCAGGACACAGAGGACAAGCGGAAGGAGCGGCGGAAACAGAAGGTATGTCTTTTTTGTTTATTTTTTACTCATCTTTGTCTTTATATTTTCACACCTTCCATTGTGGTTACATCATGAAATGGACAGGGAATTTTACTGCTCACGTCATATCACTTTTTTAGCTGGCCACAAACTCATGGCACCACTGATACTCGGCTCATCCAATTTTATCCCCTCAATGGAAAACTAGCCTTGAAAACAGGATCCACTTCTGCATCCCAGCTTCTTACGAGAGGAATAAGCGTGTTTAAAAATGACATAGATCCATGTCATTATTTTGCAGAGGACGGGTTTGCAGTTATTGGGAAGGTGGTTGAAAGTTGGAGATAAAATCCGTGATATTCATTTTTGAAGGTCCTCATGACATCATCCTGGCTTCAGTGGCTTCACAGGTTTACAAAGCCTTTTCCGAGCAGAGCTGGAGTTTATTCCTCTGATGTCATCCTTGTGGAGGCCTGTAAAGCTTCTTTCATTTCACTCCTCACTGGTCTGGCAGGCAGAAGGACCCCATGGACAGGCCTGGGAGACCCTCACAGGGAGAGGGATGAACAAGAGGAATTATGCACACGTTTGTGGGTTTATATCACCTGAGGGGCAGGGTTTTTTTTTCAGATCAGTTATGAGCGAGGTTCAGATTAATTAATGGGGTTATGAGTCAGGGATCATTTCCTAAATTTCAAGAACTTGGATGTGGAATAGGTGCCTGTTAACTGTTGACGTGATGCTAATGGATTTATGTTTAGTGATGATTTTGAGCCAGAAAGTAGAGGAAATCAGAAGCAGATGGCGATGCATATAAATGAATCCAAGCTGCTGTTAAACTCGCAAGATGAATCTCTGAACAATTTCTTCTATTGTAGGTTGCGTGAGTAACAAGTCCAGGTGTAGCGAGTCAGCTGCTTTATTTGGCTGAAATGTAAATAAATGACGTGAATTTTACAAATAAAAAATGGGAGTTGATGAAACTTAAACAACCAACATCTGATTTCAATATAGCCATCATCACTTTGTAATCTGAATTAACTTCCTAAGGTAAGGGATTGTGAAAGGAAGCCCAAGATTCACTTGTATTCTATATTCTAAAAGGTTCCTCAGCAAAATAGGACAGAACTGGAAAGAACAGTGTCACCTTGTCTTGCTCCTGCTATTCTGGGATGTATAGCGAATGTAGGACATGATTCTTAAAGGTCTCACTGGTACCTCAGTATATAACTTCAGTGGCATGGATGACTCAAATGGATCTTATGGGTCAGCTTAATAAGGTGATGCAAATATAGAAACTAAAGCGTATTAGAAGTAATGTACTTGATGTATGTGTTTGAGAGTAAGTATTAGTGCTCAGAGCAGCTCAGGTATGCTGAGTGAGTCAATTCTAGCTATTGAGTAAAACACCCAATAAGTTTGCTAAATTCCCAGGATCTATAAGTCAACAACCCAACTAGTCCTCAAGATAGTCTTTTTACTTGTGACTCACAGGTCAATGTACAGATGCTGTTTATTTTGTCTTCGTACTCACACGTCACTGACAGGAAACAAGGTGAAACCCTTTCATGACATATACCGTAGCATATTGTAAATGGATGGTAAATGACAGTGAAGCAGCAAGGCGGAAATTACACTTCTCAATCTCAAGCTTTTCCTTTAAATAAAGCCTCATCCTGCATCACTGGTAAGTGATAGAAGGCCAACAGGTTAAACAACAGCTATTAATAACAAAAACACTTAATATAATAACATTACAACTTGAGTTTTCAGAATGTTTCCATTGAACAACAGACACAAAAGAACAACAAGATCTGTGGATATGGTGTGACCTATTTACACCAGCATGATCTGGTTAGAAACAAGTGAAATCCGCGTCCAACCACACACTAGCCGCGACGTACACGACTCCATTTAGAGCCAAAGCGAGGGTGGCGTTGCGTGCCGCCGCCACCGCGTCGAGATCTTGACAAGCCCCGACACCTGCCAGTCACGCCGGCGCCTGATGAGATTGGCCGTTGACACATTTGCTACAGTGACTGACAGCGTCTCCGCCTTTCACTTATTTTCACTCCAGCAAGAGTCATTTCTGGCCTTTTTTAAGTGATTACCCGGCAACAGAAGGTAATAAGCTATTTCCATGCTAATGTGGCACGACATACTGGCAGGTACATGCATGTTTATGACATCATAAAATCCCTCAGCAGGCTTCCATCATGGACACCGCGTGTTGTGATTGAGCAGGTTAATATCAGAAAAGCACCGTGTATAAAAAGGACACTGGATAAATGAGTTGTAATATTCCAGTGAGATCTAGCATGATCATGTGCCTTCCCTTTGGGAGCAAGAAAACTGAGTCAGTACATCTAGCATGTGCTAGTACTTAATCTATATTAGCATCTTAGCTAACACTGCTACTGCTAATTTGATTCAAGGTGGTGTCTAGCTACGCCTCTTAAGATAAATTACTAATATTTACTACACCTAAATATTGCAGAGTTTAAAGTAATATTAAAAGAGATTATTTCAATTGTATTCTTGCTAATACTGTAGCATTCATTGCTTTTATTAATACCGCACCTTTAGTTTACTGATATTAATAGGATAAAACCACCACCATATTTTCTTAGGAAGTAACTCGAACAAGCTGTATAACTAGTTCGAGCTTAAATGACCATAGAGAGTTTCCAACATTATTAGCTCCAAGTGTTGAGGGAGCAGAATGAATGACTTGGCAGCGGGTTATAAGAGCGTCACCACCATGGACTTGCAGCGGAATACACTTTATCGTGCACAGTCTCAATCATAAAGCATCTGTAAAACTATAAATTTCACAGTCAGCTAGCTTAGCAAAGATTTAAATTATTACCTGTAATATAACAATGTAGTTTTTTTCCCTTTAGCTAAAGGACTTTTAAGAAAAAAAAAACTGTAGCATCATTAAATTTAGAATTAACCTCATTTATATAATCAAATACTCGTGTAGAGGAGGATAAGCAGACGTTGATGAATGAAAAGCAGCCGAGGAAGCAGAGTCCTGCGGTCCTCTAATCGTATTAGCTTCTGTGTTCGCCTTGGCTTCTGTGGATTAGCATTTCAGTCTGCGCCGCGACTGGAGCGCGGAGCAGCAGAAGAAGACTGGGAAGTTCATTAGATAAGGAAAAAGGTTTCTCTCCGTCGCTGATATCAAATCCATCTGTGCTCTGAGATCACAGTTTCCCTTTACAAATGGCATTTTAAGTGGGTTTTGGCAGCGACGATTATGATCTAAAATGGTGTTGTGGTCACCAGATGAAGTGAAGAGTGAGCGCAGTGAGTTAATAGAACAGGGAAATGAGAATGAAGGTTTCAGAAAGTTGAAGATGAGATAAAGACAGAATGAATCAGGGAAGACGATGAGAGAGCTTGAGAGATGAGAAGCAGAGGGCATTAAGAATATGAGGAAATGTGTCACAGCAATGATGTCAGGCTCTGGGATACAACAACCACCACAAACTGAAGCGGTTACACATCTCCAAACAATGTACTTGTTAAACCGCTTTAGTCAGCAATTCATTGGACACAGCAAATTCTGCCCTGTCAGCACTTTTTGTGCAAATGGAAATTGTGAGTTATTGACATCCAGGCTGCCAATAAATACGATTTAGATGGAGTAAGCGCTAAAGAAGTGTTGTGTTGAGAACAACACCGATGTTGTCTGACTCAGCCAGGTGACCTTATTCACATTTGTGGAGGAAGGTATCTGAGGCACTTTACAACTGTGCGTTGAATAGTACTTAGGCTGAGCGAGTCAGTCAGCTATTGTTTTCGACTCTCTGTTCCACTCGGTCTAACTCTGTCTAACTCCACACAGCTGGAAGTACCTTATCTTGTGTGTCCTGAGGGCCTCATAAGAGTGCTCTCTGAAACCCCTCCTCCCTTCCTCACCCCCCCAGAGGTAAGATCCATCCCTCAGCCAGCGCATCTGCTCCTCATGCAGGAGCCTGCAGCCCTTCCTCTCCTCTCCTGTCTGGACCACTGAGTTCCCCCCTCCCTCCTCAACACCCTGCTACTAACAACCCTGCCAGGAATCTACCTGCCCTGACTGCATCCCACTATTATTTAGAGGCAGGGAGTCATAGCCGCTGGACGCATCAGAGCTAACAAAGCGTAGCCAGACTGGACTTCTAAATTTAGTGTTTAATGATTTCCCATGATTCATATGTCTGGGCACTTTCTGAGAAAAATGCTGGCTGCAGAGACGGTAGCGCGGATGTTGGTTATTTTCCCCATTACTATTGCAGTTATAGCCAATTCATTACAGTCAATGTGTTTGGCTGCTTTTATTTACAACAGAAATCTGTTTCCTTGATCAACTTTCATGGTGCAGAAGCAGTTATTAAAGCTCGCTTTTAATTATATAGATTTTTTTCTGCAATTGCATTTGCACTAAAGTGGATATAAGCATTGGCAGCAGAATGATAAAGCACTGGAAAACTGCTGCAGGCCACTAGTGCGACTTTCAGTAATGTTATTTCGTTCGGGGGTATTCAGAACTTATTTAAGAAAATAAAACATTGCTTATGTGACAGAACAGCCAACATAACGCAGACTTTATAGAGGAAATGATGCTGTTACTGCTAATAAATGCTCATTACGCTAATAAACTCTGAGAAAAGTAGCATTATATTTCACTTTAGTCGACTAACAGACTTCATCTGAGGTCGGGACACAGCCATGTGGAGGATATTACTAACAATGGGATTGCATTGAAGTTGCAGTGAACTACTTGGGAATGTTTTACAGTTCATTAACAGTTTTCACACTCTGCTGTCTGACTCACCATGGTGTTGATTGAGGTTCTGTTTGAGTATTTGGTGCGAAGTACAAATTGATGCTGGGGTGTATTTTTGTTTGTGTGAGTAACGACACTGCATGCATGAGAGCATCTGAACGTTCACTCATGTTTGCATTATTGTATACATAAGTGTGGCAGGGTCTCAAAAGGGTTTTTTAAATGAGGCGATGACAAAAAATGGCCAAGTATATTTTTTAATGATGGATAGGTAAGCCATGCGATGGCGCTCCTTTCATTCGACATGTAGCTGCAAGAGGTTATTTAAAGCCCCAGTGCATTTCAGTCACAGTGACTTCCTGTCGGTGGACAGCAACATACTGGGTTATATGTAGCAAGTGACGTCCAGTGTATTCAGTGAAGAGAGCTTCCAAACGAAAGCACGATCAACGCCCCCCCCACCTGGAACGCTACGGGAACCGTCTTTACTCCATTGAAATGCCTATGCATCAACATGCAATGGTGAAGGCTGCCATTGGCGTCAGTATAGGACGCAAAAGTCCTCGTACACACACAAAAAAATCATCACTTCATAACAACCGCAACACATTTTGATCTCACTGGACATAAACCACGGACCAATAAGTAAGGTCACACGCAGTTGCTCCCACCTCGCCTGAGCGTTTCATGCTCAGCAGACTATGCTTGAACAGTCTGAAGAAATGAACTACTGAACTACTTTTTCAGAGCACACATCTGGAATACTTGGAAGCGTTATGGGGGGATATAGTTGATGCTCCCCTCCTCCTCAGTTGAAGATGAGACCCAGGCTTTTAGCTAGAGGGTGGCTTTACACTGCAAAACATGAAAAAATGGACAACCTCCAGCACTCCAGACGCCCTGTTTCCTCAGCAGGACGCCCTAAATGTATTATTAGTGCCTGTATAATGCCCAACTCGTAGTGTCATCTCACTGGTTTATATGAAATTGTGTTTCCGCCCGGTAATTTCGCCGAGTATGATCCAAATTCACAGATTCTCAAATCTTCCGCAACCGTATTTTGGCCATCACAGTCGCCATATTTGTTTACCGCCGTAGTCTTGCGCCACTCGCGTCATGGAAGCGCGCTGCTATTGATGGGATGTCTGACGCCGATGACAGGAGGAAACCACAGATAAGTTCCAAACTTTCAATAATCGTTCACAAAACTAACTCATCGCTTTCTAATCGGAGGAATATTTGGCGCTCCCAAACATGGCTCCTAATTTACAATAAATACAACTACTGTACTGAACTAATGTGCCAGAGAAAAATGCTAAGAAGCTGTCAGCGGTAGATCATAATAAATGAGCCCAGGTTGACACAAGACCTCCCTTTAATTAAGGCCAATTGCTGACTGACCCTCAAACCTTAATCACCATTTATATGACAGCAGAGCATGCGAGCGATCAGCGGCAGACATGAGCACAGCGTAAATATTTAGGCGTAGCCTTGCAGATAACACACTTCATATGTTGTAGATCAGGGGTTCTTAAACTTTTTGATCTCGGAGCGAACCCTTTCCAGAACAAATGGGCCCAGGGCCCATTCAAGAACTGACTGATCAATAACTATATTTAATCTACTTACACGTAAGCAAACCAAAACCTTGGCCAATGACATAAAACCATGTGATCGGCACAAGTATATTTATTTGTCATTGAAAAGACTGACCAGCAGCAAAACCAGGTGCAAGTCATGTTCATAAAATAAAATAAAAATACACTTGATACAAACTGTGGAGAAAAAAGTGAAAAAAACATGAATATGTTATGAGTAAAATTCAAAGTAAAATAAATAAAGGGATGTATATATGTAAGTAGAATATATTTTATTTTCAAAAGACAAGAATAAGAAAAAGATACAAGTAAAGTCTAAATAAAAGCATCGCCATTGACTTAATAATTTTAAGAACCGCTTCAACAGGTGCTTTCATGAACAGTTTTTACTGTTGGGGGAAGCATCACTTTTCTATCATTTTTCTTTTGAAGAACTCCTCCATTGTTGTTAACTATCACAAGTCTGCAGCTTCCAATTGATTGATTGATTGATAAACTACTGCCGCCATATGTAGCAAAAAACTCAGCGTCTCATGACCCTCAGGGCCCAGAGATATAAAAGAAAAAGGGGGCGTCCAACCAATAGCCTCGGCCGTATGCTGAAGAATTACTATTGTAGACGATCAAAGTGCAAATACAGTTCATACACTTTATTCAAATATGATTCACTATTGAGCAGCTTTCAGTTCAAAACTGATGAATTGACAGCTCCTGTCAAAATGATGAATGCCTGCTAGTGATGGAGGTGTGCGTGACCGTCTGCAGCCGGGTGGCCCTGAGGCGCAGTGGACACCCCGGTGGGGGCGATTTACTCGGTAACTGCAGTTCTGCTGACTTCGTCACAACCAAGGCTCGACACGCAAAGCTACATCAAGGATGTATGCAAACTCTGGCACCGGCCCACACATGAGATTGCTTTCTGCATATGACATAAATCTCCAGGAACATACACACATTGCTTACACAGCGCCACTCTGTGCCAGCACGGGTCCATTTAGATGACTGATGCCGCCCAGTGGAAGAACACAGTGCTTTGAAATGAGCTTCATTTATACGAGCTGCGACCAACAGAGAGACTCTCTGTCCCTCCAACCTAAACACAGTCCTTTTGTTTACCCTCCTCGCTCTTGGTGCTAAATTAAAGTCTTTGCTAATGATCAGGTGGCCCATCTCTGGCACGGCGAACACGGCAATTGGCTTTCGGAGTGATTCATGTCTATTTCCTGGCTTCAGGTTTTGAACCGGGACGGTCCAGAGTGGCTGCGGGTCGTCTGGGTTCAGTGTGGTCGGGTGCCCTCGGCTGCTGCATCATCAGAAGTTAATGAAGCGTGATAAATCAGGTCCATTAGCATCAGATCCATATCCCGGCTCACTCTCAACAGCGCCATCGACAAAATTAACAGTGCTAACTGGAGACTGTGAAAATCCATGCGCTTTAATGCCCGTGCAATTGTACGACGAGCGCCACAGTATCGTAGAGAACTTAAGAGTCGGCGTAAAAACAGTTCACTGGCTACAGCTCTCATCTCCATGGGTGGTGCCCTGCATGTTCTAATGTAACCACGCTCCCTCACATATAATATATATATTTCTCAGATTATTTGAAAATCTATTTTATGGGAAATTATTATCAAAATATTGCTCAAGGACGCCACAAAAAAAAAATCTTGCCTACTGCACCTTTAAATCCCTTTTTAAAAAAAATTTGTGAGTAAAAATAAACATTTACTGGAATTACTTTGTCTTTTGAGAGCTAGTAACAAAGAGCTTTAGTATGAGTTGTGTGGACACCCTCGGTAAGAACCTTCAAGAACCACTGCTCATTCACAGCTAGCCAATAACCATGAAGTACAATGTGCTTTTAGGAAGAAGCAGTGAGTTTAGAAAGAAAAAAACAGAAACCTGACTATAAACTGTCTTGCATATTTTGACCTCCTAACCTTGACAAGATTGAGCCTAAGTATCGTACACTATCTTGAACATCATTTCCTTTCGAGGTTTTCTGCTGCCACACATTCAGCGTATCTGTTCTCCCTCCCTCCCAGATTTTCCATTCGCACACGTCACCGACTCCAATAAGATCATTTTAAACTACAATATCAGCTCGTCTATGTAAATTTACAAAACTGCTGGCACATGACTGACGTGGCACACGTGACTGTCATTAGTCTGGTATAAATATGGAGGACGTCGGTGTCAGCTAATATATGGTTTTAACTGAAACACTTTTTCGAGATATGTGCGGTGGTATTAGGAATTTATGATTCCTCGTGGAGCCTGTGGGCAGACATGAAGTACCTGGGGTCTGTGAAATATTTATCACTTATGTTCCACAGAAACCACGCTCACATAGAACCTGCCATGCTGCTGATCTATAGCTTTCTTATTAAAAATTACTAATGTACTAATAATAGTTATCAAGGGCTTTTTATTTCTGAGATTTGTTGACCAAATACTTTTTTTCCATGGTGAGTATCATTAACCAGTTAACTAACTGAGACATCAGTGTGGATGTACGTCCAAAAATAGTGAGAAGGGAAAGTATTATTTGACTGCACACATGTACACATTGTTGTCCTGTTATGATAAGCGATGCATGTTTTTGTGTCAATTTCAGTTTTCAAGTTGTTTGTACATGTGTTATTTAGTGTTTTGTGAAACTTGTTGCATTGATTTGAGAAGAACTGTGCTCAATTTTATGTTCAATCAACATCCCTGTGGTTTTGTTAGAATGTTATTATCATAGATGCATTTGAAATGCAAATTAATAAATCATTTTTCAACTTACTGCAATTACAAAATAGCTTTATTAACACTAATAAGAATTGAAAAACATTATTCACAAGCTAATGCAACAGGATTCCATTAAAGATCTTTTTTGAAGTCGAGTTTTGTATTTATTTTGCACAACTTCTCCTACATGTTCCTCCTTTGTGTCTCTTTTAGCTCTATTCCAGTCACATCTCACTGTTTCCACTTTTATTTGAGCCACTGCTTTGCTGTTTCATGTGTGTGTGTGTGTGTGGGTTGTTTGTGAGTGTGTGTGATATTGTTCCGCACTTGAACTGTGAGGTCCCCGAGCTTGTCATTTTCTGTTTAACAGCACTTTCCTTTCCCCCTCTGTCTTTTGTCTGCCACCGCCCACTCTGCGTTGACTGTGTGCAGCCGTGTTGTGCTCAATCCTGTGCCATGTTGATTTTTTTGACCCGCCTCCCCTGACCCCCGGTGCTTCTCTTGTGGTTTTTGTTTTTTGTAGTTGCAGGACCCCCGCATGTATGATCAGGTCTATAGGTACTTAGACCTTCCAGGGCAGGTATGTGAAAATATAATAACATTATTTTTGAAAAGTGATGCGTATTTCATGCCTCCCTCTGTTCCTTCCCGTCCTGTTTGTTTTGGCTGTGTCTGTTTATGACTAGAGCTCATCGGGGATATAAAATATCAGCATGACCTGTTCTTACACTTCTTCCTTCAGAGCGTCATTCTGGAAACATTTTAGTCATAAAATCACTGTTCAGCAGTCCAGACTTCGTGCTTGCGATGGATAAAATGGTTTATGCTTAGCATTTGAGTGTGATTTTATCTTTGTAAAATTCACCTTTTCTTCTTGGGACTAGAGGCTTTTTTTAAGGTTGTTCGATGTCTATTATTTCCTATATTTTTTTAAATGCTTTATGTGGAATCAGTGGGGGGGCGTGTCCAATCGATAGACTGGGATGATTTGATAGTCGGGAACATCGTGACAATTTCCATTTTAATAAATTGTGAACATTTAATCGCTTTTTTTAAAATAAAAGTGAAGTACTGCTTATTATGATATAATTATAAAAGTCACTAGTCAAAAGTCACTGGTCAAAGCCACTAGCTAACTTGTTGCCTTCTCTCCTGTCCCTTTCTCTGCTCATCTCTCATTATTTCTGGTTGTTAATCCCCCACTTCCATCCGCTCTCCCTCAACCCACTTCCTCTCTTCCTCGCCGTCTGCCGCCGACGCTGCCAAAGCTGAAGGCAATAGAACGACCACAGGAGCCGGACAAGGTCCCTCGGGCGCCACACGACCGCAAGAAGGAGTGGCAGAAACTGGCACTGGGCGCCGAGTTGGCTCAGGACCCGCACGACGACAAACACAGAGAAGCCAACGGCTCTGCTGGTTACCACGACAACAGGTGCGTGGCGATGACCTTGTGAACTTCCAAGCTGTTTACCTGTCTGTTGTGTTTGGAGCCAAAATCAATGAAGCTTCTACTCGGAGCAGGGTTTTTCCAGAGCAAGTCTGACCATGCAGGTGTAACATTATGACCATCTGCCCGGTACTATCTAGATGCGTCTCTGCCTGCCAAAGCCGCTCTCCATGTGGTTAACGCCAGCTCTGCAGTGGTCAATCTCCAGCTAATGTATTCCAAAGTTGCCCAAACACAGTAGAAGAACAGCTAGTATGATACTTCATCTTGTACCTCTGTTTCTTTCTGTTGTTTGTTAAATCAGCAACAAAACACAGCTAATACAGCAGATGATAAAAATGCCCGTTTAAAACTATCCAACGATCAAATGGTTCATGAAAAGAAAATGAATTTTCTGCTGGATTTAATCATGGCTCCTTCGAGATCCAGCAATGACTGGTACAACAAAGATAATTAGTGCTTCTCGTAGCTGCCGTTCCTCATATTCCGCCGCGCACTCGTAATGCCATTCTTTTCAATAACGGCGCTGCCATTCACTGAGATGAGCGACAGAAAAGATTTTATGCAAATGAATGTGAATGTTTCTCTTTTGTCTGCGCCGTGAATACGTGACATGAAGTTAGTTGAAAGCCGGAAGAACATGCTCGGCGAGTGAACTACGAAAGTAAAGATAGTTTGTACTCACTGGAGTGCAGGTCAGTGAAGGAAATCTTCATTTCTCCTGAGAAAAAAGATTTGTTTTACTAATTATGATCACATCACATTATAGCATGATAACATAAAAAACTTAGAGCTGAAAAATCACTTGTTTTGGTGAAGGAAGTCTTCCTCAACATAACATAACCAAATGATATCCACAAATATTCCACATGAATTATTATATTTTAAATCCGGCATAGTTCCCCATCTCTTTAATTCCAATTTCCAATAATAATTTGACATAATACAATAATGCCTGCAAGTTCTGTAAAAGGCTGCTAATGGCACTACTACAAAAATATGGACATTCTTTAATATTAATTCCAATTAAGTGTAAATTTATGAACCATCAAACTTGGTTATAAACAAACTAGATTGCAACGCAAAGACCCCCTAGTCACTAGTTCTGAACATGACATTTGACTTTCCTAAAGTTATTGTTAGCATTTCTTTGTTAGCAAACTTGTTGGGCATGTTCAGTGACGAAAGCTAACCATGCTAAATATAAGACTCAGACGTGTAGTACTGAGTGAAACCTTATTTGCTTCAGGACACGTGCTGTCTCTTAACACATGATGCTGTCACGTATTGTCAACAAACCTTTTCCTTTGGTGACCGCTGCTGCAGCTGAAGCCAAGACTGAAGCGTAAATACGAGCCTGAGGTTGATTGGCAGCTAAGCCATCCAATAAGCAACAAGAGCGTGAGGGCTCTAGCGAATAAGAGCCCAATGTGGGTGGGGCTCGGGAATCACATGGCCCCTCGTGAAGCGACAGACAAATGACAAAACTGAGTTTAAACTACAGTTTGTTTTTGCTTGAAAGAAAGAAAGACTTGTTGTCATGAATTTCAAATGAAATAAATCCATGGTCTGTCAAAGTTTGAGACTTCAGTACCAACAATATTAAGCTGTGATAGGTTTAGTCTAACAGCAAGAGGTTCAGTAAAACTTCACAAGTAAGTATAAGTAGATGGTTCCAGCATCTTCTTTGTTGGGAATAATAATAATAATAATGTGCAACTGTTTCTCTGCTCAGGGGCCCACCATACATGGAGCATTTGGATGGGCCCTTCTCGCTGGCGGCGCTGCCCTACAGCCAGATGAACGAGTTGCTGAGCCGCAGCGGGGACAGAATGTATTCCAGGCCAAACGACCCCCCACCACCTCCGCCCCCCATGCACCCACTCGGGGAGATCAAGCCTCCGTCTGTGATCAGGTGGGAGATCCAAGTTGTCGCTCACGTCTTGTATCAGATATGATAAGATGTGACTATCTAATATCAGATTGTTATATTGCTCCAGCCCAGTACATTCTCATGAGAAAATGAGGATTTTCTGCTCCGTCGGAGTAGAGAGAGGGGGACAGATGAAGAGATAGGGGACAAAGTGTGAGGAGAAAGGAGGCGGGATCGATGAAGAATCGCAGGGAAAATCGCTGGTTGTTTGTCTGCTGCATATGTCAGTGTCAGACAGGACGGCAGGGCGAGGGGTAATGATGGAGATGCAGCCGAGACGCACGCCATTGATTCCCTTTTTTAAAATAAGAGTTGAGGAAGAATTTTGTTGGCTTTTATTCAGCCTGCTGTTTAGAGACACAACCTGTGATGTAAAATCAAGGACTGTCTGATTAGAAAACACAATAGGAAACAAGGTAATAATGTGAAAATAAAGTTGCGAAGATGTCGACAACCAGAGGAGTTGTTGTCCAACTGAGCCGTGGGAATGAACGCTTGGCCAGTTGGGCAGCTCAACACGTCTGATCCCTGATTCAGCACAGACTGAAGAGGCTTAGAAAGGAGAAGTCTGCCACTTCCTGCAGAAACCCTCAGAGACCTGTCAACAGATCGGTGGTTGAAGACGCGAGAAAATAATGCGTAAAGTCAATTAAAAGCTGTGAGCGGCAGCTTCCTGAAGCCATCGCTTTTAATTGCTCGCTCTGATCCACTTTTTCCTGCTGCACAAATGTAACTTGACGCAAACATGTTGGTGTGTGACGGAACCAAAACATTGTCAAATCGATGGCTGCAGATGTCTGGCGGCAGTTACTGCAGCGCTGGGATGAACTGAAAAGGAAGCTCTTTAATATGAGGTTGATTTGTGGCCAGGATTCATTGTCAGCGACGATGCTGCTGCCAAGTTGCTACCGTCTGTTTTTAATGTTCCGCTCCAGAGGCTTTCATGCGAGACACACTTTTCGCTGGACATTTTGTTTGTGGATCCTCTGCTGGGAGTTAATTATAATAACAGCTCATTTCTGTGAACGTGACATTTAGCTCACTTTGGCATCGCATTTGCTCTCAAATCGCTTACAGCGCCTCCTCTTCAAATGGCTCTGAAGTGGGTGAGCTCTGTCGGGTGCATCAAGTGGGAGAATGACTGTCCGAATTCTCGCCTTTGATGTCTCTGAAAAAGATCCCTGAGTCCTTACGGGCCCTCTTGACCTTGTTTTCCTCCCTTCGCAGTTCCGGCTCGGGTTTTTCCGACAGCAGACCTCAATCTCCGGCCCGGACGGCCGGCATGAACTCCAACACTCCGCCCCCTCCGCCGCCGCCCCTGCCTCCCCCGCCTCCACCGCTACCCTCCTCGGGTCTGCGAGGGACGCCTCCTCCCCCGGTTCCTCCGCTCCCAGTTCAGCAGCAGCCTCCAGCCATCCCCCCCCCCCCTGCTCCTCTTCAGATCGCCCCAGGGGTCCTGCACCCAGCTCCTCCGCCGGTGGCCCCGCCGATGCACAACTCTCCGGCACGCTTCCTGGACAAAGACCCTCCGCTTGGTACCCAGGCAGACGGCGGGATACTGCCTCCTCCTCCTCCACCTCCCCCGCTGCCACTTCCTGGAGCGCGCACCTCCTCGCCATGTCCGTCGGGCCTACCGTCTGCCTTCCCGCCAGCCGGAGCCATGGCCTCCCCGCCGCCACACGTCCACGAAATGGCGAGCAAGAGGCATCATCCTGCCAACCTGCCGCCCATCAGCGACGCACGCAGCGTCCTGCTGGAAGCCATCAGGAAAGGTCCGCTCTTTGTTTCCTTTGAACTTGTCATACCTGAGAAAACACACTGATGTTATGCTGCCTCTTTTCTCCACTTCAGGCATCCAGCTGAGGAAAGTGGAGGAGCAGCGCGAGCAGGAGGCTAAGCACGAGCGAGTGGGCAACGACGTGGCCACCATCCTGTCTCGCCGCATCGCCGTGGAGTATTCAGACTCAGAGGACGAGTCAGAGTTTGACGAAGGAGACTGGATGGAGTGAGGACAGTCGTGCCGGCCTCAACAAGAACTTTCTCATCGAGGGAAGAAAGGGAAACATCACCATTTTCCTCTGTCAACCCTTTATCTCCGTCTGGTCGTGGTTTGTCATGTGGAGGCTTCTTCTCCTCCGCTGTCCTACTAGTGTCCCAAAAAGATTTTTTTTTTTGCATTTTTCTTCTTTTGCTGCACTACATACACACTTTTGAGGAGGACTTCCTGCCGTGAGCTCCAATATGTTTACTGTTATTCAACGTGCAGAAGACCTTTTTTTGAAGAGATGTTTTTATTTTATATCTGTGTGTTAATGTTCTCTAAGAAAAGGAGCACAGGAGGGTACAGAACAACTCGCATTCACCAGAGGGAAGATAAGGCTGAGACCTTCTGAATTAACTGAAGAAGTCATGTTAGTCATGGGGTAAGGTGACCATCAACATGGAGGCAGCCACACTTAAGTCATACAAACCCACCACTTGGATAGAGGTTGGATAATGAGGGGCACCTCTGCCTGTTTTATTTTTTATTCTAGTACAATAGAGCTCATTAATTCTTTATTTGGAAAGCAGAACTAAATATTTAAAATTTAAATAAATTCAAATTTTATCTTCAGTAAAACATTAGCAAATGTTTTTCATTAAAAAAATAAAGAAAACTTAGGTTAATTCTGAGAGTGGGATGGAATTCCGAATTAGTTCATAGCCAAGAAAAGATTATTTTTTACCGTTTAGAAAAGAAGCGTTTGTGTATGCTCATTTAAAAACAAAAATAAAATTGATTCAGTTAATTTAGAGAAAACATCTCAGTCACAAAGGATTTATCTCCTCAGGTGAATGCGATTCCATCCAGAAAAGCATGTCGCATCTTCAGTTCTCAACTGCAGTCTCGCTCCCCCGTCGAATAAATGTCGTTTTGCTTTCCTGTCTTTATTTACTCTACCTGCTGAGGATGTTTGCAGTTTTAGCAGACGAGTGGCTGCTGACCGCGTGCTCATCGTTACTCCGTCAGAACAAGCATAAGATTGTGTCGCTGCGTCGCACAAAGATTGTTGTGTGGGTGAAGAAGCACGAGCCTCCGCTTCACTCCTGTGTGGGGAACATCCATCCATATCTAACCTACACTCCAGGGAAAACCTCTGCCATCAGATGATCATCTGAAGACGTCAGGAAGGTAACACTGAGCCATACCTTGTTTAGGTCTCCCTGAGAACAAGTGACGACAGATGCAGGGCTGCTTCAAGTGTCAGAACTTGCCGTTGAGTTTTCAGGATTCAGAGAATAAGTTCCCTTTACTACCCAACTAGGCAGCTTTCCCCTCCGACGTCACTGCGTAGCAACTTTCGAGACGCCTTACCTCCACCGGTTCTACAGCAGTAACTCCTGATCGACAGAACCCATTCTCTGTGTGAAACTGCCTTTTCTAAAGTCCTGTCAAAAAGGGAAAGGTTCCTTTTTTTGGGGTGGGTCTGGGTGAAAGTCAACGTCTGGCATCTGTTCTGTTTGTTCGTCCGTTCTTCTACTTGCCTTATTGTTCGTACAAACGTGTCGTTGAGTTGATGAATGTATCGTGCTGTTACTACTTACTTGCCTGCGCTTGTATGGATTTGCTGTTTATATGTTTGGGGGGAGGGTGCGGGGGACTGGGCGGGACAGACACCCAGGTTTGGAAAGAAAAAAAAAAGATCAATACTGTATAACATGTAAGTTATGTAACTGTTAAATGTTACAGTTTGCCTGGAGAATTAATAAAAATCTAATGTTACATTTCACCCGAGACTTCTGTTTATGATCCTTTACTTTCAGTGACTGTCAGTAAGAGAAAAAAATCTCTCTCTATACTGACTTCATTATTATCATCACGACCACCCACCTGCAGCTCCTGTGGCTTTTGTCCCTTCACTCGGTCGACTCCATCAAGAGCACAAAAACAAACACTGCTGGTCGACATGTTTATTGTTCTGAGTTCTACAGCTCTGACAAGGCCTTGGAGCGACACAAGAAATATGAACAAAGATGCTACCTCAACACAAAAAAAGACCATATGTTAGTGTGCAATAATATTGAAACATAACTGCAGACCAACTGTTAAATATGACAGTGATCAATGAATGAAAGCAAAAACTGAAACATCACTATGATACAATGTATTGAACAACACATAAATCTTGTTTCTTCAGCAAAGAGGAGAACTTCATGTGAAATTCCAATCAATATGATTCAAATTGCAGTAATAAATCTGAACATTATTGGCCCCAACTCCTGTTAAACTGATGAAGACAAACAAATGAATGAAGTGTGATGACTGCAGAGGAAGTTTAAGGCTGCTCTGGATGCTCACAAACAAAGCAACTACAATGTTGGTGCTTCCTCACTTAGCTCTGAGGGTGTGGCTTTTCTTGCGAGGCTGATCCCGCTGCACCTGACGGGCGCGGGCACCGAAGCTCAGGGACTGCAGGGACTCGGTCAGGAAACGCTGGGTCGGAGAGACGCACAGCATCACCAGCAGCTTTGCGTCTCCACCTAGTGGACAAGATCAAGAAAGGTAGAGAGAGATTTTTTTTCATACCGTAGTTTGATTTACGTCCAACTACCGTTAAAATAAAATAAAATAAAAAACAGAAACAAACATATTATATCAATATTAAGACTTTTAAATTTTTGCAAGTCAAATACTCCTCTCAAAAGTCTGGAAAATATGAGTTTAAAAATAATAAACACATTTCATCTAAAAGTAGGGGTGGGATTCGATTAAAAATATCTCATTAATTAGAATTTGTGATGAAATAATCTCAATGAATCGCAGTTTAATCGTATAAGAATATTTGCCACAAGAAGCCACAGTTTTCAATGTGAATGAATTTGGTATATTACTGAATCAAATGATGGACCCATACATACATTTAAACAACAAAATATTGTTTATTTTATTTTTGCATCAGTTTGACAATAGCACAATAAATCAGGATGGTGGCTATATTCAAGTTTTTAAATAACCTTATTTAAACTTAAGCTCTTTTAATGTCTTGAAAATATGTGTATACGAATTTCAATGTTATAACAATTTCAAGTACATTCAGAGTAGTGGAAACCCTGGTCATTGTGTAGTGAAAAACACCCCTGAACAAAAGCAAACAGATGCTTTTGTTTGCTTTGGTTCAGGGATTCCTCCATGTTTGTTGTTGTTGTTATCATCCTAGTTGCCGCGTGTCTTGTGCATCAGTGTGATCAGTGGACCAGGAACTGCTGCACTTACAAAGGTTCCCTGTTGTCTGACATTCATATTAAATAATATAATACTATATTTTTAACAAATATTATTTAAAAAAAATGTATCTTGTAAAATGTCAGAGAGTTAGTTGGAAAATAAGAATAAAGTCAAATGTATTACTTCAAAAACAAAATATGGAAGTGACACAAGAACAGATCAAATTAAAATGACTCATCTCAAAAAAGATATATTTAGTGCAATTTGAGAGAGTGTATTTATGCATGTGGTCCTCACCAATAGCGTTCTGCAGCAAGTGAGTGAGTCTGCTGTTCCTGTAGGGCACATGAGGTCTCTGCTCCGCCAGAGCAGCCAGGACATCAGACAGAGCTGAAAGGCTTCGATTGATGCAGGAGACCTCCCACAGAGCCGCACCTGACGCTCCAGACATCCCTGAAACACGTGTTGACAAACGTGACGTTCTGCCTCCTGCATTCAGTATTCGGTAGAAACTCACCGACGCATTCGCTTCCAGCCAGATCCACCAGCTGTAGCTGGGTCTTGAAGGGCGCCTGCAGAACGCTGGGTCTCGGGGAGGGACAGGGGGAGTGTGATGGAGAAGGACTTGGGGAGGAGGCCGAGCTGGCCAAGAGGTGCTCATCTGAGTGGTCAGCAGGGTTGGCACGGCCACAGCGCGGACTCCACCACTCCTTCTGGCGGGAACGCTGCATGTCCTTCTTGGCTCTCTGGAGCCTCCGTGCTGAAGAACGATGACATCTTAGGCATTCAGAGAAAGATTGACCTATGACCGCTAACTCACCTAGAGCAAGAGCATTGGGGCTCTTAGAGGAGATGGTGAGGGTGACGATGAGGTGGGAGCGGGATGAGTCGGTGTGGATGAGAGTGGGACAGTGAGCCCGCAGCTTCAGAACACTGTGGATGATCTGCATCACTTCGCTGGCGTTTGAGACAGACCTGAGGAGGGAAAAGAAACACACCCTAAAGCAACTGAAGCAATGAATATATATTATAATGATATTAATAATTGATAACCAATTCACTGAAATTGGAGGATAAACTACTTCTACTCTGTTTTATTAACTTTTTTTTACAAATATATTATATAGCAGGGAAAATAATGAATTTTGAAAGATTTATATATATATATATATATATATATATACACACACACACACACACACACACACACACACACACACACACACAATTAATAAAGTAAAAAATACAAAATGTCATTTCAAAGTTGAATTGAAGGACCATAGTGGTACAAATTCTTTTTTGTATTTTCATAAGTTCGGAAATATTGCTCATAAGCTTTAGCATGAGCTAAGCTAGTACCTGTGTATACAAATTTCAATATGGAACGTGGATTGACTTGAACCTACAGTGTAATACTCACTGGTTGGTGAGTGACGTGACCTCACTGTGGCCAGCTGAGGTCGTGATGACGTCTCGGTGGTGACTCGACACAGTTCCCTGCTCGCCTTTCGCCAGCAGGTCAAACACTTCGTTGTTGTACACTTCCACAACAGAAACCTCCACCGTGTGGTTCTCGGACGGCTTCTCCGATATCAACCTGAGTCACAAAAACTCCAACTTAGTTCAAATAGAAACATTAGGCCATTAAAGTTAAATGTAATATGCAGCTCTGCTTTTCCTTCTCTGTGTTGATGAATGTGAAATTCATTTTGTAGAATTAAAAGTGGGATCAGGATTCCCTAAAATGTTGTTTTGTTAAGCAAGAAAAGCTAAAATGTGACCATTCAAAACAGTATTCTGACAACGAACAAATGTATTCAAATGTAATGGTTGTCAACAATTCCATCAAATACTTGTTTATTACAGGTTAAGCAAATAGAATGGAAGCGATAATAAATTGAAGACTTGGTGACTCATGAGGAGCTCATAGTTTTATACTTGAACTCCAAAATAAGGACCTGAAGAGTTCTTCAGCAACCTGAGGGATGATTCCCTGCTGCTTCTTTTGCAGCTCCTGCTGAGATCCCAACATGGTGTGAGTCTTTCCGCTGCCCGTCTGCCCGTACGCCATGATGCACACGTTATATCTAAACATAGGACACATGACTTTAGCGATTCTGCTGTCTCTACCTGAGGACACTCCATGCTCACCCATCTAAGAGAGACGTGAGGAGAGGCCGCACTTCCTCAAACACCAGCTCCTGAGAGTCGTCTGGCCCATGAACCCTTGAAATATTTCCAGTGGTGAATTATTAAAGACAAGGAGACAAGAGCGACAGATGCTGGGTTTCACCTCTCAAACTCAAACAACTTGGTTTGTCCCAGTGGACCAGCCTTCAGTGGGTTGACAAGCAAAGTGTCCTTAAATGAAACACAGATGAAAAAGTCAAAAGTATATTTTATTTGTATCTGTTTACTTCCCTTTTCAAATTGTAATTTCACTCAAAATAAACACCATATCATGGAAATAGCATGACACTCACATCACTGACTGCATGGATCACCTCCTCTGATGCTCTAAGATAAAAACATATCACATATTAGTACTTTTGCCTCTGATTTCCCATTGAAGTTTGGCTCAGTGACCCACCCAGCTCCAGCCTGGACGTGGTCAAAGGGTAAAACTGGACGGACCCGGCAGTGAACCCTGATGTTCCCTCTTAACTCCTAAGAGAAACAATGGCGGCGAATGAAGTCTGATACATGGAAGTGTTTGAGAGTGTACTTCTCTCACCACGACAGTGTTGTGAAGCTCTTTTCTCCGCTCCCTCTCCGCCCTGCACCGCTCACGCTCCTCCTCTAGGGAGGACTCCAGAGCTGCAACACGCTCCTGCAGGCCTGGGGCAACAGTAAAAAGATTCAGAGCAGAACATCACGGCAATATTTACAGTGAAATACTACTTAACTTCAGTAAAGGAAGACTTTATTATTTTTTAATAATAAAATACTTCTGACCAGTCATATGTTATACTGTGCACCAACCACTCTTTATGTTTACAAAACCCCATAATAATTCAAACTGAAAAAAGGCTTTGTAAACACACACAGCTTGATGCCAACAGGTTACATGAGCATTCACTGCCTTCTGTTCAGTGATCAGCTGACCGCCGAACACTTGAGGGGCACTAACTTTGGACCAGAGAAAAGGCGGGATGGAGGGAGGAGCATGGTGAGAAGATTATGGCCAACCCTCTCAGACACACGTGAGACACGCAACAGGGAAGGCCAATGCGCAGCGAGCATCCGACACATGGAAGGCCATGACGTAAAGCAGCCGTGACTTATGTCACTACGTGGACGCAGTTTTTTCCCAGGCTCTAACCAGAGTAGGTCAAATACAGAGAGAAGCACTTCTTAATGCGATCCAGGTTTGTGTTACAGATCAGCAAGGCAGCTGAAAAACTGCTGCTAGTATCACTGCTACAAGACACATAAAGATGGATCATCTAGAGGACTCACTTTGAATTTCGTCTCCATGACGACTGTTCCGCGACGCTTGTTCCACCTTCTCCAGCAGCTTTCGACTCTGCTCCTCCAACTCTGTGGCAAAGCTCACATATACAGCAAATATCTCACTCAGGCACTGCTTCACCTCCTGCAACACAACACCACCAGGTTTTTCAGAGGCTCTTTGTGAGAGCAAGCAAACTTCTCCACTCACCTGAACTTGAGAAAGTAGCTTGGTTACGACCACTTGAGATGTTTTGTCCTTTCGGTGGTAATGAAGGTGACCAATGGTCTTCACCTCCTCACTGTCCTGACGCTGTTTCCCCAAACTCTGCGGTGGACACTGACAGTGAGTCTCACTTTCTGCTTCATACATTAGTTCTATGTACTTAAATAATATACTCAGTAGTATTAGATTACTTGTAAATCATCTTCCACTTTATATAAATGCAGATAAAATCTTAGACGGAAAGTGATAATAAACAACTCAAGGGCTTTTTAATTGACTTTCACGGGCATATAAAAAATATTTTTGACAAAATATGGGGCCCTTATTTGCACTATCTTAAAATAAATCACTTGTCAGACCTACACCAGGAGTCAGAACAAGGACAGTACCTACAGTGGACTACATGAATAAGTGTGTTAATTGTGAAAGAACAAAGTGAGTGTTTTGCGTTTTTTGTTTTTGTTTTTCGGGTGTGGTTTTCGTCTGAATGTTTTTTGTACTTATTTTTGAAAATACCAATAATAAGATGTTTAAAAAATGAGAAAGTACACCCTTAATATTTGAGACAAAATATTTCTTCTTCTATTTATGAAACAAATTTATAATGATAATTCATAAGTAGTACATCTAAAACAAGATATAAACAGTTCATACCTCTGCAAGTCTCAAGTGCAGAATTGCATTTTCTGTCTCCAATTCAAGAATTTTCTCCTCCTTACTCTGAAAAACAAAAATCTGTTTAAATTTTGAACTATTTATTTGATTATTTTTTTTAAGTGCGCAATTGCTGCACAAACGCAGCGGATGAGAAACACTCACCCTGAGTTTGTGCTCCAGCAGGTGCACCTGATGGGCAAATATCTGATCCTTGTTTACGAATAGAGGCATTTCGGCTGGAAAAGAAAGACTCCCCGACTCTACAAAGACAACCTGCCCCGAGGAACCACCTAATCCGATTAGAAAACCAACTTCTCCGCCCAGATCACCTGTAATCCAGTGGAGGACGCGGCAACAGGGGGCAGCAGAGTGCTCGAAGGGAGAAACGAAGAAGACACAAGAGCAACGCTTCCGCAAACTCACCACTCCGCTCAAGATCCGGCGTTTTTTTTCTCGCTTCTAAGAAGAAAATGACGAAAAACAAAGACAAGCGACGTGAGAATATAAGCGTCGCGACTGAGGTTGGTATTAAGTCAGTGTTTAATGTGTGCGTTGCGCGAGGTTTCTGTCATGTCTGCGCATCGCTAAGTGCCATGACTGTTATTCCATGTGAGATTGACCGGCTGGAGGAGAGGCGCGCGCGTTGTCAGGACAACATCGAGAGAGCGGCTCTGAGGACCAGGAAGGAGCAGCTGTCTGAGAAGGACAGGTGAGGAGAAGGTGCACTGGGGGATGTTTCATAGATGCTGTGATGATACAACCCGTCACTTTTGCTTATATTCCTGCTGTGTTCCTCAAACCGCTCCGGAATCTTGAGGTTCTTATGGAGCATTTGAGTTGTTTGTGGGACATTTGGCCTCAATAACAAATGTATGAGTTGCGTTTAATGAGTTAAAGGAACTTGAGACTGAACTGTCAACTAACCTGTTGCCTCCCGTTATCAACTCAACAGACAAGATCTAGAAGATGAACTGGCCATTATGAATGAAAGGGTGCAGAAGTTAGGTGAGTATGCCGTTTTCATTTTTGAAGTATGAGCCAAATGTATTGTTGATGAAATGGATTGGGTTTTCACGGCGCATCATCAAACCCGGAAGCCGCCATGTTGGAGATATCCAGAACTCAAACGGCCCCAAAATAAGCCGGAAAAAACGGCCCACGACGAGCTTTGTTATTGTGTATAACGCAGATGTGTCCTGTTACTGGACCGTGGTCGAGTGTCACTGGGGAGGTGCTCGCTCTCCACACCTCCACTCCAGGGTTTGATGTCCTGTTGTGGGCTGGAGCTGGGACAGGGATGAGGCGAGTCTGGGACAGAGCGTGACTTGGTTTATGACTTTGTCACAGCCAAACTGCACAGAAGCGCACATTCAGAGCTGGACACGCACCGGGCACCTCTTCACTTCTGGAGAGACGTCACTCACTCGGCAACCCCTCCCACATGCAGCGGCCGCACACATAGAGGAACAGCGCACCTGCAGCAGACACTCTACATTCACTCCTACAAAAGACTGTTTTAAGGCTTGGAACGCATTATTTCTTTTTCCATTTATTGTCATGGGAAAAATCCATTCAGATTTCAAACAATTCGCTTCTCGAGCGGCCGTCTAGAACGGATTGTGGTTGGAACCGAGGTACCACTGTATTTTGTAAAAAAAAAAAATGCCAAAATGAATATTCATTTGCATTATATTGCTGTGGAAGAGAATACAGAGAACTTTTATCAGAGCATATTTATTGATGCCAACACACAGTTTTCAGGACGTTCCCTTAAAAAGCTATCTCACACACACACAAAAAAAATACTTGAGCACAAACTAAAATAGCACACAAATATTTAACTACGTCACATTCTCATATGAGGTGCAAATGTCGTCAATGACTTCGTATAACAGTTTCCCGACCCATCTGCACACGATCTGGTTACACGGCTCCAAACTCCGGCGACATTACAGGTCTTCGGCGGTGGATGGAATAGGTGAAAAACAGGTAATTGACGATATCAGTAAACATCACCGACGGCAGAGTGTCCGGGTCGTCGTTCACCCACGACGAAGGAGCCAACTCACACGGGTCTGCACCACCAATACAGCTCAACTCTTCCAAGTGTCGTGTACGCATTAAGTCCATCTACCTATGTCCTGTCACTCCCAACTCGTTTCGACGAGCCTTTCAGTTTTATTTTGCGTTTTTCCATCACACTCCATTCACAGCCTATGGGGGTGTTTACAAATGTATCTCCAACATGGTGGCTTCCAGGTTGGATGACGCGGTGATGATGCGCCATGCAAGCCCTCTATAGTGACAGAAGTGTCTACAAATCAAAAACTGTGATTTCATGACCTTACAATATCATATTTCCCAGCATGAGACTTTGTAGTTACAAGCATGTGTCATTTCTTCCTCCAGATAAGGAGCTCCAGATTTTACGAGGAGAGAACCGGAGGAACATGCTGCTCTCAGTCGCCCTGCTGGCTGTCAGTGCACTTTTCTACTACGCCTTTTTCTACAATGAAGACTAATGATCTCATCTTCTTACTCTTACTGGACTGCTGCACACGAGAGAAGTGCTCACCCGCCAGAAGAAGTACCTCAGTTCGGTCCCTTGGTGGCACGTTTGTCATTTGTGTTATCCAGTGCCGAAATGTTGCAATGCAGCGCTGCTTTTACAACCTCTGTTTTGCATCCTTACTTTGGTGAGCCTGAAGTGAATGTGGTTTAAATGGGAACAGGAGGCAGACGAATGTACTTTTTCTTAATGCCAAGTGTTTGTTTTTATTTGATATATGTAAAACGTTGCCAAATATTCTGCTTCAGTAAAAGAAAATGTGCCGTGCAGTTTGGTACATTTTATGCTTGAAGTGGAAGTGATTCACACGTGACTCAACAGCACCATCTATTGGTTAATATTGTCTTGGAATTAACCAAAAGAGGATGTGAATCAGGATCTGCTTATATGTGGGTGTGGAAACACAGGGTTTAACCTCGACAGAGCTTCAGTGAGGTAACTTGGGCTCACCGCGGCCAAGTGTTGGCAGTGGCCAGGAGACCCCTCGCTCCGGTAACAGCCTTCTCAGATGTGTTGTTACCTGGTGATGGATTACACTATGTGCCTCCAGGTGTTGGAGAACTCTCAGCATCTGGCATTTTCTCCAGTGATGAGTGAACAAATCATTGAATATATCAGAACAAAAAAAAGCTATTTTTATCCCTTCGCCTTGAGTGACGAGTGGGATGGCGACAGAAGAGGAACAGAAGCTGCTGAAACTTCTCCGATGATCTTTTTCTTGGCATTTCGCATCACAAGGTGGGCTCCAGTGAAGCACCCTCCTCTGAGCCGCCAGAGTCACATGGCAGCGCGTTTTAGCTCCTCAATCCACCTTAATGGTTTCTCAGTGTCCCTTTTGGAAAATTATTTTGGCTCTCTGAATTCATTGGATCATTATCTGCACCGCATTACTGTTTTTTTTATTTTTTCCAATTTCTGCCGAGTTCATTTGATGACTCAGATTTTCTGTGTCATAACGAGATGTGTCATCGTTTGACTATTGTGGGATTAATTTCATCTCTTAGAGGGTGAACGCTGTCGTGCCGTATGTCACTGTAAATAACATACGTTTTGCTTTTATGCTAACATCATTTCGTGTATGGCCTTGTTTCTTTGCCTTTAAATCATCGGCCCATCTTCAGTTATATTTCAATTCATGAATATGACTCTAAAATATTGACCATTGAGTGTATTTATATTCATTTAGATTAGGTTGTTTTACTTTTTGCACAGGACATTTTCTTTCCAATGATGGCATAAGAATGCTCCTCATTGTTTATGTCATTATTACAATTGCATGCATGTTATATATATATATATATATAAAATCGTAACAAATACAGTATAATTCTTTTGAATATTCCGAGTCTTATGAGCTCCAACGGTCAGCAGATGGCAGTAGCACAATGTAGTTCCTAAGAAGAGGGCGCTCTGGAGGCCACTAAACCTATAAACGCAGGTAAGTAAATATTTTGGCGTCTTATGAAAGTGAATTTGTGACAGTGATTCGATTGTATATTGTGTTTTTGTTGTTGTTTTTTGCAGTCAAAACGTCTGGTTTGTGTCAGTTTTCCCCCGATATGGGGTATGTATATATATATATATATATATATATATATATATATATATATATATATATATATATATATCATGAAAACGCCTGCTCACAGCAGAGCAACAATCTGTTCGCAGTAATATAAATGGGAAATAAATCATGCAGTTAAGGTCAACACATACGAGCTTGAATGAATTAACTCCATAAATAGTAGTTAATCTTAAAAAGACAAAAACAATAATAAAAGAGGAGAAAAATGTGCGGATGCAAATGTTTCAAGTTTAAACCACGAGACGACACGACTCTGTGCTCCAGAGTCACACGAAAGAAGCCAGTGTTTTCGCGCCTCCCTTAATTGATTGATCACCAGCGGCTGGTGTCTGCGGCATCATTGAAGTCATTAAAGTGAAGGAACATGTCAGGCTGTCCCTCTGCTCCCAAAGCCATTTAGATCGGCACACGGCCACAATGAGAAAGCAGCGCAGAAACGGCGACATGTTTTTGTCGTAGAAACAACAGCGCACATTTCTGAGGGGAGAAAGACGTGTGTGACATGACGGACCTGTGAATAACTGTTTGTGTGCGCCTCCTCCTACACACTGGTTTACCAGAAACACAGGCCTCGGCTCACCCACACACACACTCGCTCACTCACTCACTCACCCGCCCAGCCACGCTAACACATGTACCAACAGACAATTATGCAACCCAACGGAGGCCTGACCACTGTCAACACTCATGTCTGGGTGGGAGCCGCGGTCCACCTCTCTCTGAGCTACTGCTCCCTGAACATCACAATTCAGAAAGCTACAGCTCAGGAGGAGCGTCACCGCGGGAAACTTCTACCTTGAACACAAGCCAGCGTCAAGCCTGGCGGCCATTTAACCCCCATCTCTTCCCGCGGGTCAGTATGACACCATTATTGACACGTGGCAGCTCAGCTATGCCTAAATCGGCCCCGTCGTGACGACGCAGCTGAGAGAACTCTGCCCCGAATGACACGCCTTTTGTCAATTTGACCTGGAAGACAACAGCCAGGTCAAGATGGAAATGAAATCATCAGCTTTGCAAGTGTCAAGTGTCAATCTGTTTGATAGTAAACGCTGATCTCTCTCTCCGCCGATTCACAAAGAATATGACGCTATTCAATTCACTCTTTTTTCCCGAAGTTATTCCTGCTGCTACTGGAAGGATTATTTTTGGGCTTGAATGTATTTAAAAGTTTTATACATTTGCTCTTTCTGCATTAGCATCTTCATGTTAGCGAATTAGCATAGCAACACATATGCTGAGATAGGCTTCATAATACAAGCGTACAGTTGTTTATTTTGCTTTTAACTCTCTTCAAATGTGGCTTTATTGTAATAAATAAGCAATAACTGGCTCTCCATAAGCCAGCGATTCTTAACCATGGTTGGGTCACGACCGCCCCCTAGAGGGCCGCAATTTTTTTTTGTTTTACGGCCGCGAAACGCTCAGTTTTAATACATTAGCCACATATGGTGGCAGTAGAATTGTCACTGAATTGACTTGACAGCGTTGAGTTACCAACTACGGAGAAGAAAGTAATGCCGTCCCCGCCAACAGTAAAAACTGTTCATGAAAGCACCTGTTGAAGCAGTTTTGAAAATAAATGTAATTTACTCACATCTTGTTTGGAGTTTAAATAAAATATATTATTTTTAGTTTATGATATTTAGTCATGGTGTTATTATGTTTATTTCATTCTGTTTTTCCATTTTTCTCAATAGTTTGCATGAAGGGTATTTTTGTCCATTTTTCTTTAGTAAATTTGACATACATGACTTACATTGTCATAAGCTACAGTTGGCTTATTATTAATAAAGTTCACAAGAAGTTTGTTAAATAAAGTTTAAGATCAAAATTAATGTTGAAAGAGATGAAAATATATATATATATATATGGAAATATGATATTTATAATATATACTTCAAAGGATATGTTTTCTGTTTTCCCTCTCACTTGAACTGAGAAAAGTGAATAAAAACATATATAAAGTATAAAACAATCCACAATTTCATGTAATAAAAATCTATATTTTGCATCAGTGGTCATTAAAAGGACAAAGTAGCATTTCACTGAGGACAGTAGCTGAACTCACATCTGCCTTTTGTGCTATGTAATGGGTCCTGACATCTTGGTATTTTGGTGCCCAGAAGGATCAATTTCTTGAAACTTATTTGGGCTTTACATAAGTCTGGTGTTTCATAACTCAGTGACGGAGAAGGTCAGTGTTTGTTTCAGCCCAGGTTTTGTTCTCAGGACGGCCGTGAAACGTTGATCGTCTTGAGAAGAGTTGCTGTTGAATTATGAGTTGTTGGATCGACACTTTAACGTGTTTCAACGTCTGTGTTCAAAGGTTTGCAATGAACATACATGCGTATGGGTTCAGAATGATGGCGGCAGCGAGGATGGATCTGTTGCCAGGAGTGAATCAGAGCCATCAGTGTGGAGGGGGGTGGGATTTCCCAGGCTGACACTTCATCTGCTGGAGCTCCACCCTCGTCCTCTCACCTCGAGGTGACTGTCAGATGTCCACGCCATGTCACCCATCAACGGACACCCGCCTCTCTGTCGGAGGAAGCATCAGAGTCTAGATCAAAATCAAAGGTCAGACATGATGGATACTCTGCGTTGCCACCCTTCCACGTCTCGGTGACAGCTCATGTCAAGGATGAAAAAGTCAAACTGCAGAGGGTCAACGCCTGACTGGAACACTTTTTAATTTTCCTTGACCTTCTTTGACCTGATGAACCAGATGTTGGAAGTCAATGAGAGACTTGCCCTAATTTTAGCTCACATTTTTATTGCACTATATATATATATATATATATATATATATATATTATTTATTTATTTATTTTTTCAACAACAAAATATTATTTATGTTGCATCAGTTGACAATAGCACAGTAAATTACGATGGTGGCTATATTCAAGTTTTTATATCACCTTATTTAAACTAAGGCTCTTTTAATGTCTTGAAAATATTTGCATAAGAATTTCAATTCTATAAGAATTTCAAGTTCATTCAGAGTAGTGGAAACCCTGGCCATTGTGTAGTGAAAAACATCCCTGAGCAAACAGATGCTTTTGTTTGCTTTTGTTAAAAAAAAAAATAAAATAAAAAAAAATAAAATAAAAAAAAATATATATATATATATATATATATTTTTTTTTTTTTTTTTTTTTTTTAATTAATTAATTTATTTTTTTACCACATTATTATGGACTTATTTAGCATATTTTAACTTCTTTCTTCTTTATTTTTTTTAAATAAATTAGCTTTCTCTATAGATAACTTTTTAGTCCAACAAATGATTCCATGATATTGAACTGAATAATGATATTGATCATTATCTGTCCTATTAAAAAATGTCTTAACAAAAATACAGTTTTCGCTCATGCTGCATTGGTCTCGCACCGAGTTCTCAGCATCTAATAAACCAAGCCTTTAACTGGCCTAAATTTCAATGTGCCACAGGTTTGAGATGGTTTCGAGGTCCTAGGAAAACAGAAGCTCTCTGGTGGTGGACTTCCCTGCGGCTGGCTGCGGCCCACTGTCTGTGTCACGTGCAGAAACTTGAGGATCCTCACAGCAACACATTTCAGCAGGCAGGCAGCACATGCGTTCACACCCACCTACCCACAGTCTGGGCTGGAAGAGTCTGGCTATGAGCCTCGCGAACACAAGGATTCACAAGGTGCAAGATTGCCACCAGCGCGCGGCATGTGAGGGCGGGGTCCTTGATGGAGCGAGGTTCGCTCACATCAAAGATGACACTGATGAAGGAGGAGACGTGGGGATCGACAAGCACCTTCAGCTCTCAGCAGGCGGCAGGTCGTTCAATCAGGAGGCCAGTCCCATGTCCACCTGGACAGATCAGATCAGACTTGTGAGTGCTTCATAAGGAGGAGTTGGACGGTGGACAGTTTCAGGGGGCCACAGTTCCACATCCATTCACAACTGTTGGACTACTTTTGCTTCTGTGTGAAGCTGCTCATGATGAGCAAAGTGACAATTCCAAATGTAACTGTAGACGCAGATGTGATCAGGGAGATCAGAGTGACCAGGGCTGTGAGCATAGCAGGTGACTTCACCCTGTGGCTGTGGCTGAAGGTGACACAGGAGGTTCAGTCCTCTTCAATCCAGGGTGTCACACTCATCCACAAAGGGCAGGATACTTGTTTTTTTCCACCAGTCAGAAGTCTTCAGTCAGTTGACCGGCAGCCTGGTGCGGCTTGTCCCAGCTGACACCTGACCCACGTGTGCCCGACCGGTTGGACAAAATCCTGCACTGGCCCCTGGAGGACCAGTTCGAGACCTCTGGCTTAGATGATGATTGGATTTCTTGATTTTATTTGGGGGAGATCAGATTCTCGATATCTGGCTATGTGAAGAAGCATCAACAGGATTGGGATTATTTCCCTCATGACATCAAAAGTCATGATCACTGGAAGCTGGATGGATGAACACTTGCCTGATCCCTCTTTCTGGTTTCAATTATTTTTGGTATTTTCTCTGCTTTTTCATTATTTTATTTTATAATCGCAATTTTTTTAAATAAATAAAATGGGAAACAAAGAGTACAATACAAATGACAAAATATACAAAATGAAACAACCAAAAAACAATGAAAACACCAAAGCAAAAAAAAAAAAAAAAAAAAAAAAAAAAAAAAAAAATATATATATATATATATATAGAGAGAGAGAGAGAGCGAGAGAGAGAGAGACATAATAATGATGAGAGATAATAATAACACACCAGTGCTAACACACAATGCTAACACATATATGCTAACACACCAGTGCTAACACACTAATGCTAGCACATGAGTGCTAACACACCAATGCTAACACACCAGTGCTAACACACCAGTGTTACCACACCAATGCTAACACAAAAATCCTAACACACCAATGCTAACACACCAGTGCCAACACACCAATGTTAACACACCGGTGCCAACACACCAATGGTAACACACCAGTGCTAACACACCAATGCTAACACACCTGTGCTAACACACTAGTGCTAAAACACCAATGCTAACTAGTTTCACTTTGACTCAGTAATAGCACAATTTAGTTCAGTTCAATATAGTAAACAACAGCATAGTGTAATACAGTGTACTTTTTATACATTTTACAGTAGACTATATCATAGTATGATGCTATAGTGTAGCGTAGGACATACAGTGGAGTATCGTGTATTGTTGAGTGCAGCGCAGTACAAAGACATACCACACAGTACAGTATAGTATGGTGTACAATGGTGCAGTACAGCACATATGCTGGACTCCTCGTGCGAGTGATGGAGCATGATCTTTGTGCATAAGTCAGTTATGATGATGCTGCCATGGACAGCAGTTGGCGCCGTGACTAATAGTATTAATGAGGAATCGGCGGCCTGTGTACTTCGATCATTTCCGAGGAGCCGCTCCGCTCCGCAGCGATCAAACGTTACGTAATGCAGCGGCCGCCTTCTCTGGTTCTATCACAGTCAATTCCTCCCCTGTTCTTGTTGGCCACAGTGAAATGTCACCCTGAGCCCCTGAGACCAGCGGGAAACACATGTCAGCGCTCGGTTGCATCCAGAGCAGATTTGTGGAAGTGTGGAGCGGTGAGAGGCGTTTTAATAACCAGGTCTGCAAACAGGAAATCTCTGGGTGAAGAAACCAAATGAGCTGATGATGAGCCTGACGCCAACACTGACAACTGAACACATGAATGAGTCAACAACCAGCGATGAATTATGCGGCACAATGAACCATTTTGTTGAATTAATAATGAAGCTCCGAGGCCACATGAAAGGAATGAGGAGAAAATCAATGAACAATGTATGTTTTCATTGCGATAAAGGGCAGCACACAGTCAATAAAAGTTCTAAACAACGTGCTTGAAACACATCCATATTCACTAAATCTCAGTCTAACAGTAGCTGATGTTAAAATATAATAGATTAGAAGGTGAAAACAACGTTATAGAGAAGATGTTTATTATATTGTTTCTGTTGGGGAAACGGAAATGGCTGAACTTAGCAAAAACGCTAAGCTAATATAAGCTACAATAAACTAAGCTAAACTAAGATAAGCTAAGCTAAGATAAACTAAGCTAAACTAAGGTAAGCTAAAATAAGCTATGATAAACTAAGCTAAACTAAGGTAAGCTAAAATAAGCTAAGATTAAATAAGATACGCTAAGATAAACTAAGTTAAACTAAGATAAGCTAAGCTAAAATAAACTAATCTAAACTAAGATAATCTAAGATAAGATAAACTAAGATAAGATAAAATAAGCTAAGAAAAACTATGCTAAACTAAGGTAAGCTAAGCTAAGATAAACTAAGCTAAACTAAGATAAGATAAAATAAGCTAAGAAAAACTATGCTAAACTAAGATTAGCTAAAATAAACTAAGCTAAACTAAGATAAGATAAAATAAGATAAGAAAAACTATGCTAAACTAAGATTAGCTAAGATAAACTAAGATAAGCTAAGCTAAAATAAGCTAAACTAAGCTAAGCTAAGCTAAGCTAAACTAAGCTAAGATAAACTAAGCTAAACTAAGCTAAACTAAGCTAAGATAAACTAAGCTAAACTAAGATAAACTAAGCTAAGAAAAACTATGCTAAACTAAGATTAGCTAAGATAAACAAAGCTAAACTAAGATAAGCTAAAATAAGCTAAACTAAGATAAGCTAAACTAAGATAAGCTAAACTAAGATAAGCTAAGCTAAGCAGTCGGCTGCAGTTTGTCCCAGAACTTTTCTTCTGTTTGGGCACATTTCACTCAAACGTGTCGCCTGAAAGCAACATCTGTTGAGGCGCTGGACGAAAACAAGAAGAACAAACAGCGGTCCATTAGCTGTCAGCAGCCGCCTCCTCACCTTTGCCCCAGTGTACGCTCCAGCCAGACCGACTGATGCTTGAAGGGACGCTTGACTTCTCCAGGAGGAGGAAGAACACGCTCTTGTGGTCCATGGTCTCACATCGGTGGGGATGGCAGAATGAACCTCAAACTCGTCTCTTTTGCTCAGAACATTCAGGGAACACAGCGGCACTGACTGCTCTCTTCGATAGGACTCTGCTTACAGGTTTCCACAGGCAGCTCACAAGGTTTCCTTCCAGTTCAAGATGTTCCGAGTGAGACCAAGTTAAGGTTAGGTAACAGGAGGCAACAAAGGAGCCATCAGATGGAGCCTCTCCAGAGGGAAGGATGGCAGACTCTCCTCGGCAGGTAGACTGTGGCACAACTTCCACGGCTCCACTGGTGTTTGCTCAGGTTACATCATCATGTTGCCAGCGAGAGATGATGCCGCAGCTCGGAGTGAAAGTTACTTTGACGCCTCTGGGCGGCTGCTGTTTAAACAGTGGGCAGATAAACGGCTGTGTTTGCCGCCCGCTTCATTCACAGACTTTACTACTCGGCTGACAGACTTGTTATCGTCTCTGGGTCGCACGCGTACGCGTGTCCGCGCGCACACACACGTGCACACGTGCCAGCAGCTGGATCATAATAACTGATGGGAGATGCTCATTTTCTCTGCTGCCATTATCTTATCAATGCAGCAACCACTTCCATTCATCTGTTTGTGACGGACTCCTTTATTTCCCTCCTATTCTCACAACTCCCAACACACGTGTCTCTCCCCAGCCTCTCACCCTAAACTGAGCCACCCAAAACACAATGGATCAGTCATTATGACCAAGTTATTTTGAAGCTTGTGAGACCTAACCTTGTGGGGACCGGCTGTCCCTCTCCTTAACTCAACCACCTGAAACAAATGGCTAAACTGAACCAGGACTCTGAACAGCACTTCAACCTGGCCTAGTTATTTTGATGACTTTATCCTCAAATTGTGGCTTGACCTTATGGCAGGGGTGGCCAACCAGTCAGAGGCTAAGAGCCACATTGTTTTACTTTGTTGCTGAAAAGAGCCACATCCTACAAATATGTAAGGACAATGAATAACAGGTGAAACACATGCCATATGTTTAGTTTAGGGAATGACAAAGTTTGGTGAAGAGCCGCATGAAACTGGGAAAAGAGCTGCATGTGGCTCGGGAGCCACGGGTTGGCCAGGCCTGCCTTATGGGGTCCAGGAAAAGGGTCCCGAGAAGACATTAGGGCCCCAAAAGGTGGTGTTTTCCCTCACTAGGACAGATAAGGCTAAACACACACACACACACACAAATGTTTCTCATTGCCATAACCCTTTCCCCAGCCTCTCACCCTATGTTCCGTTGTTTTTTTTGAGGACCTATCACCCTTAACTTCACCATCCAAAACACATGGCTGACCTTAACCAGGGCTCTGAAGCACACTTACACCTTATTATAATAAACTACTTTTACTGACGCTGGAAAATGTCCTCACAAGATGGTGGCTTGTCAAGACTTGGGACTCACAAGTATGGCAAAACATGCACACACACACACACACACACACACACACACACACACACACACCTGCTTTCCAGGGTTCAACTAAAGAGAGACTTGAATAAAACATGACTTAGACACACACACTTGCCTGCACACATGTGGACAGGCAGTTAGCTATAAACGCTGGTGGCTGTCAGGGAACATCTTGACTGATACCCTCCTGCCAGTCTCTCTCTCTCTCTCAGACACGCACACACGCACATATCTTCAAGTGCTTAAAATAAAACAAAGCAACGCAAAAATCTAAACACTCACGTCCCTCACATCGAGAGGTACAAGTACACGCTGCTAACACACACACCTGACACAGACACACAAGCATGTTGACCAACCACCAACGTTGACCGCTGAAATGTGGACAAACATGTGACCATCTGACAAAGTGAAGCACTGATGGGAGCACAGGCCGACAAACATTGAGATACTCACTGGCGCACACGGACACGCACGCCATGCATGGCAACCAACATGTGTGTGGTGATATAATGCCTACACGCACCATACGTGTTGCTTCGACGAACACTCATCCAATAAAAGGCAGAAATGTGATTTTCTGATTCCTTGTGGAGTTCCAAATAAAAGCACTGACACACAAACACACATAAGATCAGACATTAACACAGAGACACAATAAAGGGAGGAAAGCATGAATTGAAACACTTTATTCTCTGTGTAGAAAATGGGCGACAATGACAAACACGATACAAAATAGAAATGTTGCACACAGTACTTACTAGTTCACGTTGAATACACAATCTGGAATGTTACAATACTGCTTTGGCATTTCCCAACATAAGAAAAATAAATAAATAAAGTGCAAGTTTTCCATTTCTTCCCATTAAAATTTACATTCACAGGTGAGCAGAGTCTTTTGTCGCGCGGTGTTCACAGCATTTCCCCTAAAGTGCAGAGACTGTTCGTACGACATTCGCTTCTCTCGGCAGATTGTCAGAAGGCCGAGGCGGTTCAGACCTCGCTGGGCGACCTGGACCGATACGAGCCCTTGGCGTGAAAACAGCCGCACAGGAGCATGTAGATGGAGCGCTGGATCTCGGCGTTCCTGTAGGCGTAGATGATGGGGTTGATCATGGAGTTGTAGGTGGCCGGCAGCAGCGTGGCGTACGTGTACACCGGCGGATAATCCCGCTCGCCCACCAGGCAGTAGATGGCGAAGGGAAGCCAGCTGGCGCCAAAGGTTCCCAGAATGATAGCCAGCGTGGACACCCCTTTCTTGGTGGCGACGTAGTGAGAAGTGGCGAAAAAGTGCTGCTGGAGGGCGATCTGGTGGGCGTGGCGGCACACGATCTTGCAGATCTTGAAGTAGAGGGTTAGCATCAGCACAAAGATGGCGAAGAAGGAGGTCGCCAGCAGCGCCAGGTTGCTTCGGGTCAAGGGCTTGACAATGCTGCAAGAGGCCGGCTCGCTAAGGCAGTTCCAGCCGAGCACCGGGAGCAGGCCCAGGAACAGAGACACCCCCCAGGTGCCCAGCAGCATCAGGTGCACGTACTGCAGCGTCTTTTCCGAGAAGTAGGTGAGGGCGTTGTAGAGGGAGAAGTAGCGGTCGACGGTGATGGACAGGAGGCTGCTGATGGACGCCGTGAAGGACGCCACCAGGAAGCCCACAGTGATGAGGCTGATGGTCTCCGAGGAGATCACATACTGGAACACGAAGTTCAGGATCAGTCCCATCCCGGCCAGCAGGTCTGCCGTGGCCAGGCTCCCGATCAGGACAAACATGGGTGCCCGCAGCGTGGGCGTGTAGAAGATGATGGCCACCACGATGGCGTTCTCACAGGCGATGACGGTGCCGGACATGCACAGCATGATGTCCCAGGGGTTCATGGGAACGTCGCCAGCAGCGGTGGAGAACGCCACGCTGCCGTTTTGCTCTGGAGACTCCATCCACGGGAGCAAGTCTCCGGGCAGAGGAGTCATGGAGGAGTCGTTCATCCCCATGGACAGATTCATTGCTCCACTCTGTCTTTCTCCTGCAGAGACGGAAAGCAGCTTAGTCATCATGCACACGTTCTCGAGCCAAGGTCTACAGGTGTGGAGCGGAGGAACGTGAGACTAGATGCAAGAACAAGGATGAAATAGAAAGATATATCAAGGACACAGACTGGAAATAAAGAGAAAACAAGACACAAGATACCTGTGTGGCTGAAGGAGACACAGTAGGAAAACAGGAGGGGAAAGCAAGGAGAAGAATGGACACCAAAGTCAGTGGGAAAAAAAGTTGAAGAAAAGAAGTGGCGAGAGAAAAGAATGTGGGGATAAGAAACGACATGGAGTCAATGAGAGGGAACAACAAAACAAAGGAAAAAGCATGAAATACAACTATTAGGAAAGATAAGACAAGACATGAAGAAAAAGAAAAAAGAAAGAAAGAAAAATCTGAAACAAAACAGACAAAAAGGGGTTCATGAAAAGCAAGACCACAAAAAGACAATAAAAAGCAACACAATATACAGGCTACAGAGTTGTTCATTCTACACATAAAAACAGTCACAAGTTGCAAACACTACTTATTCATTTAGCTGCTGCGAGTGCGTGGACAAAGAGTGGCTAAAAGACGCGTACATGTTTAAGAGGGTTCTGAACTTTGAAAAAGTGAGTAGCGCGCTTGGAGCTGTCCGCGGTGCTGAAAGTCGGACCGCATCTGAACGGTTTCTGAAGGATGTGGCGACAGGAAAGCGCCCATTTCATACTTGAATAACACCAAAACATCGCACACAGACACTGAAAAAAGTGGAAGCTTCTCACCTCCGTGGAAACCGGACTGAGTCGCGTTGTGTTTTTCGGAGAAGTTCCAGCCTCGTCCTGGGATTCGCCCGCCAGTTCCAGACCTTCTCAGGCGAAGCCCCTGATCCTGCGGTCCGGTCCAGTCATGGGTCAGACTCCCAGGCTCGGCTGCTGTGGAGCAGTGACCAGCGAGCGGCTCAGAGAGGGGCTGATGATGATGAAGGAGGAAGAGGAGGGGAGGAGGAGGAGAAGGAGGAGGAGGAGGAGAGAGCGCAAACACACACGGAGGGATTTATACTCCAGTGACGTCAGACACAGAGCGAAAGAGAGAGAGAGAGATGAGGAGATATTAAAGGGAAGGGGCTTCTCTCTGTACCTCAGAGGAGACAAGCTCGAGGTTCTCGCCAGTCAGAGGGGGAACACGGTCTCCACTTTTTTATCAAGACAGCTTTGTTGTGGAGAAGCATTTGTTATTTCCATCAGCAATAAAGTGTGTTTAACCTTCATGAGCAACTGAAGCATTAGAGTGGTGTGCGTGTCACATGGTCACTGCGCGTGTGAGTCTTCAATCTATGAAGTGTTGCGTGTAAGTCAAACAATAAGCCAGTGTTTATGTATGAGCATGTGTTGGGTTTGTCCCTGCCGTCTTTGAGAAGGTGACTGCATTTGCCAGGGTCCACATGAAGCTGTGTGAAGACGAGATTGCAGACCTCCATTGTGTTCTTTAGCTTCTTTAGCAAGAGGAAAAGCCTTGGTGCCAGTGAGCTCAGCGGGGCAGCAGGTGGCAGTAGAGTCTCAGAACTTGCTCACACAACACACACTGTTGAGGTGAAGAAGATGGTGATGGTGACAGCTCTGGAAACACAGATTCGTGGTCTCAGACTTCGGAACTACAGCCTTCTACTACACTCTTTCCCACATCTGCACACAATTGAAGTGGGTCGGTATAGACTGACAACCTGGCTTGTCTTGGACGACCTTTATTTGCATTCCTCACAAAACAAGGCAGCGGTAGAGACCAGGCCGAGCTGCCGCCTGATAAACACCGGGTTGCCGTGGTGACCTGCCACACGGGGAGCAGTGTTGCCTGAACTGACATTGTTCCGCCTACAGATTTCAGGATGAGGAGGACACGGAAGCCTGGGCGAACTCTGCTGCTGCAGCTGAATTTAAGTGCTTGGAGTCACATGACTGTCTCACAGTGAGCCGGTGTCACGTTGTGATCAAAGTTTGCGCAGGTCGAGTGACATTTTCAAAGAGGTTATTTTAATCCACATTTGCAGCTGCAGAAGTCTGGCGACACAGTGGTGGAGGAGTGGCGACGGTTACCCTCAACTGTCGTGTGTTGTGATGGTCCACAGGTGTGGAATGGTGATTCATGATGGTCACCTGGCAGAGGAAGGCTGACTGAAGACTCAAAGGTTGAGCTTCTTCTTGAGCTCATAAGCAACACTTAGGGTTGCAAGTCTGAAACTAAACACAAGTTGGCTCATAGAACTGTTATGATAGTTGCAGTGCATTATGGGTAGCATGAGTGCCTCCAACCACTTCAGGTTATCACAGGCGATGAGCCGAGCAAATTTCTCTTTGTGGCAGGGGCTACAGCTGGCACAAGAGTCATGTGACTTCAGTCTCAACAGTGGTCAGTGCCAGTGCTAAACCATCACCACCGACTCAACCTCACAACACAAGAAGTTTTTTCTTCTAGAAGTACAAACTGCTGCCCCTTCTTCCATCAAACTCCCGTCCATCTGCATCCCTTTTGATCATAGGAATATTCCATCTTATCTGAGACCAGACGGTTTCAGTGCGCTTAAAATTTAATCTCATTCGGAGACTAGAGGCCACATGAAATGAGCAGGCGGCCAAATTTGGCACCGGTACCTTGAATTGGACACCTGTGCTTGAGTCGTGTTAAAACACTATCTGTGTCTCTCTGTGTCTCTGTAGGTTGGAAGCGGCCAAAAAAAAAAAAAAATCGGATTTTTTTGGGCAATGTTTTCACTGTTTTCCCTTGCTAGCTAGAAAGCAGCCGTCACCAGACGCCATCTTGGTTCAGTTGCAGGAGCAGCCTCCACAGCAGCACGGTGGTGCGTCAGCCTCAGGTGGTTCAGTAGGTGGGGCTCTCTGGTTTCCTCCCAAAGGCAGCGAGTGAAGGAGCTTCAATAACTTCTGACTCCATGTTGGACAGGATGAACGTACGAAAGGGGAGTTTCCGAAACAAGCCTCCGCCGAACAGGCCCGTCCAGTAAAACGGGATCAACAATGCCACCCCGGCTTGAACACACAGGATCACACGGTCCAGGTGAGAGCAAGTGAATGAACAATGAGCTTGAAAACAAGTGCAACTGTACATCCAAAATCAAACGGTAAACAAGTCGCCGTCTAAACGCTTCACGTGCTCGGCTTTTTAAAAAACACTTGATATAAACTGGTGAGTAAATGCATCACAGAAATACGGTAACTAGTTAGCGGTCTCCAGGCAACTGCAGCTTTCAAGGCAGGAGGGCTGAGCGCGAGGGGAGGAGGAGGGCGTCTTCATACATTAGCTAAGTGGTCACATGAAGTGCCTAGTGACTCATGTGAAAACCAGGAATACGCCGACACATGAATCGGGAGCACAAACAGGAGCGTTTGGGATCCGACCGCAGACGCTGATAGCTGGACCCTTTCATTCATTCACGCAGGCAAAGGTGAAGGCTGACACCAGTGAAGCACCCGCGGATCAAAACAGGAGGTCTTTTAGGAAACAAAGACTCACGTGCTGCTGTCACTGACTCATCGCTCGCTAGAGAAAAACCCTCTGCCACGGTGCAAACGCTCCCTCCACCCTACCTACAGTCAGTTCAATGCAGGAGGAGGGCAGGACACAAAAAAGAAGAGTTGAAGATGGGACGGCTGAAGAAAAGCCCCTTAGAAAAACAGTCAAGTTGGGTTCAATGAGCCCTGAACTTAACTTAAATATTCTCTCAGTACAAATGATCAGCTTTGCTCTTTTACTCAGAACAAGCCCCCTGCAGGCTCCTCCTGGTACTTCACCTGCACCTTTAAAGGAGAGGCACATGCCAACCCTCACAGCATTCAGGCTCGAAGGTTCAACTTCAACTTGAGGCGACTGAGCAAACCTGAGTGAGTGTTAGTTAGTGCTCAGGTTTCCTCCCACAGCCCCAAATCAAACCCCGGTTCATAGGTATGAGTGAGTATGTGTGTCCTCACTGGTCAGGTGACCAGTCCAGGACACGCCCACCGCACTCACAGACCACAGAAGGAAGTGAACTTGACATGTGAGAGGAGGGTTCCATTTTTGTCACCACTGGGTTTGGAAGACAAGTTGCCCACTCGCACATTAGCGACAATAAAAACGCCATTAAACCTTGAAAAACACAACATTTTCACACTGAACTAGATTTCTGTGATGACAACGAAACGCTGTTTTAATGAGTGCACGTCAGGGTGAACGATCCAAAGCGCTCTTTAGCTATTTAAATTATAATTGAATAAAAAGCCTGCAGACAAACAGAGAGGATGAAAATGAACAAATCGCTGTTTTCGTCTCTGCTTGACCTTCATTTTTAGAATGGCAGTCAGTGAATCATATCAGTAAATGACATAACGGACGTTAACGCAGGTTAATGTAGCCCAGCGCCAACTGGAGTGACCGATATTCATCATAAGTGAGCGAAAAATAATGGACGACTCGGCGTTTTTCCGGTTTAGAGTCTGCTGACACGCATGTGAGGAGTGTTCTAAAGTGTTTATTCGTGTTCTTGAAACTGTTTGATACAGAAAAGTGTTGAATGCAGGTCAGCTAGCGTAAACGATGAAGACGTTTTTTGAGACTTGCTGAAAGAGTTAAAATGTAACAAAGACGCTGGGTGAGTTATGCTAGCTAGCCTAGCATGTGGCTAAACAAGATTTGAAAATGTATTTTTGACGCTAGTTCTCTAGTCCATATTTTCCGGCGTAATATTTTTAGCGACTTTAGCTGCTACGTAAATGGAGAAGCAGCTAAATGTAGAGACATGATTGGGCGAACAGCTTTTGTCTTTGAAACGGCGCCGTAATTGTTCCTCCTGAACGTCTCGTGTGTTCTATTCCCGGGAGCCTCTCATCTTCCTGACTGCGATTTCAACAACACGAGAACATCATTCAGATTTTTGCCGCCTCCATCACATGCTGGAGCTAAACGCCGCCCCTCCCGTGCCGCAGCCTCACGAGGCAGCGCCCGCTGGTCAGTGGCTGTATCCACCACTGTGTGTCTGAGCCACACTTCACATTTCTGACGGCAGCGATTGAAAGAGCCTGAGAGGGGGAAAGTGCAGTGATGGACATGAGTGATGAAGAAAAAAGCATTATGGGAAAATAGCCTTGAGAACACACAGGTGATTGGACATGAGGAATACAGCATCTACAATAGCTCAATATGACGAAGAAAACATCGGGCTTTGTGATCCTGTTTAAGGTTTTATCAAGGAAACAAATCTATGCATTTGAAAAAATAATTTTAAAAAATCATTTAAAAAATGCAGCGTTAGACATGCTTATAATTATTTTTTTATCTTGTCATTCACAGAAAAAGGAAAAATACTGTAGAAGTATATAATTTAAAATGTAAATAAATAAAATAATTTATAAAATTAGAACTAGAAAATAACTAGAAAAAAATAGAATAAAACATATATTGTATATACTAAATCAATTATTTTTCATTTAATCAATTAAATAAAAATAAAACTTGTTTTTCATAATAGTTTATTGAAAGTTTGATGAAGGAATGAAGTCTAAAACAAAGAAATGATCAAATCAAGATCATAAAAATTATTTAAAAAAAATATTAACTGAAGATGAGACATAAGATGAAAAAAAAAAAATATATATATATATATATATATATATATATATTTATAGCAATCATGGAGAAAAGAAAACATAGAATAAAATGCATTTTATTTCTTTTATACATTTGTGAAAAAAGAATGAATGTTTAGAATTTGTAATATTTATCTACACAAGTTTCAAAGACCATCAAGACACCGGGTTTGCTTTGTATGCTTTAATTTATGATATATCATACGAGCAAAATGACATTTTAGGACTCGTATAATACAATTAAAATGTAAAAACGAAGTCTGAGGAACAGAAAACATTATTTTACAAAAGTATGGCGATATTCAGCATGATTTTAAAGATTAGAAATACAAAAAGAACAGCATTTAAAATAATTTAAATTGAGGCACCATTTGATGATGGAGATCTAAAAACTGTTTAAAATAAAATAGATAAAGAAATAAAATCCAGTTTTCCTGAACAGAGGAGTAAAACATGTCGGGCGGTGGGCTCTCACATGTACCGGTTCTTGACGTACTCGCGGTACATCAGCATGTCCTCCCTGCACAGCGCCCTCACCTGGCCCCGCCCCGTCATCACATGGGTCTCGAACACATCGCGGCTGCTGCGGTTGACCTGCGGCAGAGAGACGCCGTAGACGCTGTCCTCCGGGAAGCAGGAGACCGGCTCTCTGTTTCCAAACACAGAAATGGTGTTTCAGTTTGAGGCTAAAAATACAGCGTAGAAGAGAGAACGTCTCCAGCCATTAAGAGGCCTCTTAATGGAAGGAACAGATGAGTTTGATCTGCAGAAACGTTTTCACCGTCCGAGCATGTGTCATCATCTTGAGCTGCAATTATCCAGCATGTGAACTCGGGACAGGAGAGGCTCGCACACGTGAGGCGTTCCAACGTGTGGAGCGTCAGGAATGACAGAGTAGAGCACGGGGTCAGTGCCCTGGAGTCGCCTCTGGCCTTCCTGAAGTGGCCACTGACACAAGCGGGAAAATTTCACGCGTAAAAAAAACAGTCCAAGAAAGGAGCGACTCAGACGTTCAGGTGAGCGATCGGAAACGGTGGATGGCAAGAGAACATCTCCAAAGACGTAATTCAATCACTGCTAACATTCAAAACGTCTTCCAAACTAGGACACAACGCTGCACAGTGTGCGACTAAGGAAAGGTTTTTACAAGAGGGAATAGATTAAAAAAAGGTTTTATCATGATTAATCGCGATTAATCGCATTTAATATTTGACACCGCAATGATCAAACTGAAGTTGAATCCATGCATACAAGCTGAAACATCGAGGTGGAAGTGCTCCACCCCCAGTGACCAGAGAAAAATGTTTCATTTCCATCCATCAGCAGAATGTTTTGGTCATGACATCACAGAGCATAGAAAACACATAATACAAGATTAAAGACAGAAAATGACAACAATCCACAGGAAAAGAAAGTCAAAGAAAAAACAAAGACAAAGTTAAGAAAAAAAAATGATTTAAAAAAAGCAGACAGAGGTACACAGATGGGTAAAATATATATAATAGAATAAAATAAAATTCCTCACCATTGGATTAGAAGAAAAAAATCTGATCAAAGTACCTCGGTTCTCGACCACAATCTGTTCCAGACGGCCGTTCAAGAAGCGATTTGTTCGAAGTCTGAACCGATTTTTCCCATTACAATGAATGGAAAAAGAAATAATGCGTTCCAAGCCTTAAAATAGTCTTTTGTAGGAGTGAATGTCGAGTGTCTGCTGCAGGTGGCTGTTCCTCTATGTGTGTGGCCGCTGCATGTGGGAGGGGTTGCCGAGTGAGTGACGTCTCTCCAGAAGTGAAGAGGTGCCCGGTGCGTGTCCAGCTCTGAATGTGCGCTTCTGTGCAGTTTGGCTGTGACAAAGTCATAAACCAAGTCACGCTCTGTCCCAGACTCGCCTCATCCCTGCAGTGACTGACAGAAGCTGTAGTCTGAGTCCCTCACAGAAGCCTGCAGCTCCACCACAAGGCTCCCACCCTAAAGTGAGCGCACCGACGTCAGCACATCCGTTACTCAACACTCTCAAACCAGCGCAGCAGGAATCTGCCGACGATAAAAGTCCTATTTGCCAGACAGACTAATGAGGGACTTGTTATAGCCTCGGCTGTGTTGTGTTCTATTTTGGTCCCTCTGTCTGACTCCCCCAAAGACTGAATTCACCTCCTCTGGAACACAATTATGTTCCCAAATGATTGCAGGCTAAAAAGAAGTTTTATTTCAAGAGCGTCTCTCGCCCTTCATTTGGCCGGACGATTTGTTGTGTCAGAGCCGTGTTTGGACTGAGGATCGGATCAACGTTCTTCCCGGAGGCGACAGGGTGTAAGCATCCACCTGTGAGAGTGGCCTTGGACAGTGACACACCCCAGAGTGTGGAGGGAGGGTGACAGGGCTTGACCCCGGCGGGAAGTTAAAGACAACTTGCCAAAGAAAAGGCAAGTACCAAGCAGCAGCTTCTGGCTGGGCCATGGTTGGGCCGCGAGCACCTCCTAGAGGGCCGCTAGAAGTTTTTTTTGTTTTACACCTTTGGGCCTTGAGGCCTGCGAGACGCTCAGTATTAATACATGAGATGATAAAGAAAGTGATGTTGCCCCCAACAGTACAAACTGTTCATGAAAGCACCTGTTGAAGCAGTTTTGAAATGGTGACACTTTTATTTACACTTCACTTATATCTTCTTTTGAGTTTAAATAAAGTATATTGTTTTTATTTTATATTTGTACATGGTTTTATTGTATTTATTTTATTTAGAATTGTATTCAGTTTTTTCCAATTTTCTCCACAGTTTGTGTATTTTTGTCCATTTTTCTTCAGTAAATTTGATGAACATGACTTGCAAATGGTTCTGCTGCTGGTTGGACTTTTCAATGACAAATATCTTTGTAATGATCACATGGTTTCATGCCATTTCACAAGGTTTTGGTTTGTTTACATGTAAGTAGATTAGATATGGTTATTGATCACAAATGAAATCAACAGTCATGAATCAGTTCTGTTACTTGAATGGGGCCCAGGTCCATTTGTTCTGGGAAATGTGGGCCCCGAGGTGAAAAAGGTGATGAACCCCTGGGCTAAACCTGAGAAACCGACGCGTCACAGGTCACGTCCTCCAACAGCCGCTCTCAACCTCCACAGAGAAAAGCCGACTGTCAGCCTTCATCATATGGAACACACTCTCTAACCCAGCACTCGCACGTACTCGCCTCACTTGACGTGACCTTCAGGAGGTCAGCAGGCGGCTTAACAATGAATTTACTTGAGAAAAGCGTCGGCACGTGAGTCGACTCTTGGCTTGAAACCTGCTGCTCTGTCATGTGTAGCTGAATCATCCGCGACTTTAAAAGGTCGCGTCAGGTGGGTCTAACTCGCTATTCAGAGACATAATGGCAATAAGTACTGCATTCCTGCCGACGTGGGTTCGTACAACTGAAGGACGCACGCAGCGTCGTGGCGGCACATTGTGGTCCCACGTGTGGCGGGACGCTCAGAACAGTCAGGCCAGTCGTCACCGACCGAGGTCTGGATAAACAGCTGGCGGCGAGACGCGTCCCTCAACACCACAGAGCAACGCAGCACTGGAGTCTATACCTGCCTGAGACGTGAGGCGACCTTCCACAGCTTTGTGAGTAATGTAGCCCTGCGACGCACGTGACCGAGGCTTCCTGCCTTCGCTCACATTGCTTCCCCCCGTTCAGCAGCGTATGTTTTTCAGATTACTGTCACATGTTTTACTCACAAGCAGACGATGTTTGCCAGGTTTATGTGTCCGCTTCTGTCCACCTGCTGCTGGCTGTGGCCCAGTCGAGCGAACCTGCGGAAACAAAGGGATCAAAACTTTTGCTCGACAGAGGGACGCGCTTTCATCTCCCGCAAACACACGGACGGAGGCTGCTGCCTGCGAGTCTCAAATATGAAAGAGATGATTAGTAGGCAGCAGCTAACATCTCTGGAGCCGCTCCAACTTTTACTCTGAATAATGACTCGACTTTAATGCTCATTACGTCTCACGACCAGCGTTATCAAGGGAGCAACATCCATTACCTCATTAAACATCTTTGCATGTTTGGTTAGTGAAATCCAGATCATTATTAGCTTCAACAAAACGTTCATCTGCATGTTATTTAGGGATGGGCGATATGGACCAAAGTTAATACGTCTTCATTCTACTCCATGTGTTGGACTCTACAGTCTCTCTTGTTTTATGATGAAACTTATGAGTGGAGTTTGTCTCCAACGTCATGATTTGTTTATGTTTAAATATAATAGTCAACTAAGTGTAGAGATGAGAAATTCAATGTTTCACGTCTCTGGTAGAAGCCTGACAAATGTTGGTCGCAAAGATTGAGAGAGATCTGCAGCAACATCCTGATTGAAAAACAGCAGCGGTCAGTACCTGTCATCGTGTGCCAGTGAGGCTGGCATGACAGGAGCAGACTGTTATTACCTCCACCAAGGAAAGTGTTGGTTTGTCTGTGTTCAAACTTGAAATGTTATGGACGGATTTGAATGAAATATTCAGGGAATATGTGACATGGCACAAGGAATAAATGATTCCATTTTGGAAGTGATTGGGATCACCGTCTGGATCCAGGAGTTCTTTAAAGGAGTCTTTGACATTGGGGACAGGACCAGTCCCACGTGGTCATGAAGCTGCTTGGTGGAGGTCTGCGCTCTCTTAGTGCTTTTCCAGCTTGAAATATGAGCACATCATGTCCCCCTCTCTTAAGCTAGCTGACTCAAAACGGCACTTCTCAAATCCCAGTACAGCCATAATTTCAACCCAAAATAAATCTGATAAGAGACAGGAATTTCGGGGAAGGCGCAGGGTGTCGGGGTGTGGCACCTTGTCGTGTTGGTAACATCACAAACGGTGTTCTGTCCCTGTTAAACTGATTTAACTAGCTAACACTGTGGCTGTGTGAGAGAGTGAGTTGGAGTGAATTGGAGCCTTTTGTCAGCTCACAGAAGCGATGGCCAACAATCTGTGCACAACATTTTGGCTCGGTCACATCAACATCTGATGCCGTTGTTGTTTTTCAGGGAGACTGACTGACTCTCAGTTGGAACTAGTTCTCGGTGCCCGACCCGACCCTAGACCTCACACCTCATGGTGCCAAGTAGTGAGTGAGGCTAACAGTGAGCTAGTTGCTCAACCATCTCTGCTGCTCTACACCAAGCCTCTGCAGGATGACTGAGCTCCTTATCTAACAGTAATGCAGGGGAATCAGAGCAGCTTGCTGTGACACCAGCCTCAACAGAAGTTCACATAAGAACGAGTGAATCCAGCAGCAAATACCCAGTGGGCTAAGTCAGTCTTTACAGAAGTATGACTACAAGTTTTACCGTTTCAGAGAGCTGCACAGCTTCAACAGACACATATCATCAATATAATACATTCACTTGAGCAAAAATATTCGTGTTTTAATATTATTGTTAAGTTACAAATGGTAAAAATGCTAAATCCTTAATAGCATTTCAATGTTCCTTAAATAATATGATACACAACATGATAAAGGCCCAATGACAGGATCAGAAGGCAGTTGGAGGATAGCAAAAATAAAAATGTTGAACGCTGTAATAATGACCCGTCGTGTTGGAAGGGAGCAGTCGGACTGTGGTCCGAGGAGAATGCAGCAACTTGAGAGCTTCAATCAGGACTGAACTACAGAAGTGGAAATGAAGACAGGAGATTTTGGGACGAGAAATGAGGCGGTGTGACACATTCTGGATGGAGCTGTGAGACATACGTCAAGGCTTCTGACTATGAAACACTGATCACAATTGCAAACATTCGACTGTATATTTTTACAGTTTTTACTTTGAGGTGTAAAACACTCTATTTGTCTTTTGGCTCACATGATTCCTAGAGGAGGAAATGGAGTCAGTTACACCTGCCGCTCATTGTCCACTTCTCCGTGGTCTCATTTTCCATTTCACTTGGAGATTCAGCCTCATCTCTGCCTCGCATCATCCTGAGAATACAAGACCTGACTGTCTGTTCCTTGGATGCAAACGGTACGTCATGTTTGTTGGAGCTGTAATTTCTCACACTCCACGATGCTGATGACTGGCCCGCCGCGCTATTTCTGATGTTAGCGGCTGCCTAATTCTGGGTGAACAAAAAGGCTAACTGTTGCAACAGTTACACAACACAGTGCATGTGATGCACCAGTAACACCTCGCAATGATTTCAAATTCATCCGATTGTTTGAGGAATAAACAACTGACTTGTGGAGGCAAAATGGAGTCTGTTTTTGTGGAAAGTTGCTTAAACTTTAACACAGACAAAAATCAAGATCTGTGGCCATTAGATTACTCACTTACTAACTTGCACAATGTTTCAAGATGAACACCAATCCATCAGGATCACATGGTGCCCACCTGAACCTCCAAACATATTGTTCCCAGATGATCCTCCTCTGAGAGGGGATTGAGATGAGGGAAAGTAAACCTTTACTAGTCTCACAAGTGAGGTATTAGTAGTTTACAAAAGCCCCAAAACACATAAAATAAGCTTAAAATAAAGTGACCAAAGTTGCAGCACACACACATCTCCTTGCACTCCTTGCAAATCCTTGCACTCCCACCCTAAACCAGGGCGCATGGAGCGATGCCAGGGGGGATGCATGTGACCTCGGGGACCATATTTTTTTGCCATACTAGAATAAAGTGTAATTGCACATCCAGATTCTTTATTTCAGGCAAATTGATGCGCTTTAAGTTTCTTCTGCTACAGACAAAAACCATGTTAATAAAGTTATTCTTTATTGGAAGTTGGTCTATCTATACTTAATTTTTTCTTTTGCTTAGTCTTAACAAGGATACAATGTGATGCAGATGAGTACTTATAATAATTTTAGAGACAAACGATACTTTTTACAGAGGTGGCGGAAAGTTGGGGGGGTGCAAACGTTTACTTGTTCCTGGGGGAAATAACTGCCCTAAACTCAATCATCCAAAACAAATGTGTAACCATCACTCTCAACCTAACTAACAAAACAAATTATAATAACTCAATACCTCAAACTCAGGGTTGGAGAAGTGAGGGCAAATAGTCCCGTAAACTCCTTTGGGCCCTCACAAGGACAGAAGTACAAGAACACACACATACAGCAGGTGGAACAGCGCTGCCAAAGAGGGAGTTGCTCAGTGATGAAAACATCTCAGAGGATATGAGCAGGTTTATGACCAAGGTATCGAGGCGCCTTCCATACACGTGTGTACTGAGGTACATATGAAATCCCAACCAATGTATTAGGATCCCTTACATGATCAACGTATGAGGGCGTGCTGAATGTATCCATGCTTGTCACTAATGTATCGGTACAGATCACATTGTGACCAAAGTAGTGAGCGTATCATCACCTATTGAGCTACTGTATTTAGTGAGGTGAGCAGCATATGGTGACCAATGAGTCAATCCCAGAGTGGCAAACCACATGAATCAACCACTGAATCAAAGCTAAATCACATCAAAACCCAGTTATGATAATGGTGCCACACACACTGATGGAAATTTCAGATGTCACCCATGGCACTCCATACACACTCTGTGATACAACTGAACCACACTGTCTCCACTATTGCTCCACAGAACTGAACTAACAGAACTAACTGCCCGTGTGAGTCAGTGGTGCAGCTCACCTCTCGTAGGTGAGGACGTCTTCATCCGCAGGAGGCACGTCCAGATGAAGGCCATACGGCTCCTTCAGCCCCTGCTGGTGGGCCTCCTGAGAAGGCAGGGTTAAAGGTCAGATGTGGGGCGGTGAGGTCGCTTCATCCAAAGGAATAATGAGAAGAAACCTAATAATAGAATGCAACTTTCTCAACAATTGCAAGAAAAACAGTTTTGGTTGAAAGTGGAAACCAAAGTTAGTTTTCGCAGTGAGTTTGCAATGCACAATTTAAAAGAATCTGAATACAGTAGAACAATAAAAAATACAACAACATTACAACATGGATATAGAATGATAAATAATGTGCAGTGACATTTTGTATTTTTATTTACATTTATTTATCGATGCTTTTTCTAGTGTTATGTATTCTTCCACGGCTGCTATATGCTTTCTTCTATTTGAATGACCACATGCTGTGTATCATCATAGGAGCCTAAGATGTTTGTGTTGCTCCTGCGGTGCAGAGAGTTCAAGTACGAGCGCACTTGTTATGTAACGCGACCATTAAACCGCCATCCAAGCAGTTACACTGGTTTCTGGCACCAGACATAATGCATTCAATTTACACTGTATCTGCATTGATCCAAGCTGCAGGGAGGAAAGATTTACACAGCTATGCACACAGTGATCACAGTCCACACACCCACACAATCTATAGCTGCCCAGGCGTGTGTCAGCGTGAAAAGCAAAATATTAAATGAGCATGTGTAATTACATGGCAGGCGTAGTAAAGATCTGTGATTTTAATATTTAAAGAGTTTCATGTTCAGCAGGAAGCCATTCCTTCTGGAGGAGCGCTTTCAGCCGTCGGTGTGCCTTCAACACGTGAGCCGTCCACCTAGACCCAAATATTCATGACTCGGTAAGACGGACGGCGGCGTGTCATAAATCAGTCACATGGTGAGACCAATGAATCACGAAGGGGGCGGCTACCTTCTACCTGAGACGGATCAGAAAGACTTTGCTGCAGCGTCCACTCAAACACCGCCGTTTTTGAGATTAATTCCGGCTGTCAAGCGGCAACGTTGACTGATAAAACATGCAAAGACGACGCCTGCATTCATTATTAACGGAGATAATGAAACCATTCATTGTTGATGGCTGGCTTTCTTCCCAAATATATTCCAGGTGTGGAGAGGAACAAGATGGAGCGACAGCTCGGGAAATGACAGACGCCACATAAACATACTTGAAAAAGGGCAGATTATGGACAGGTATCTTGTGATCCGATGCATATCCCGATGGAGGAGTGGTGATACAATACATTGCGATGTAGTAAGTTCGCAATACATTGTAATTCAACCATCATTTCAAAGGGGAAAATCAGATAATGCAGTACAATATCACGAAAACAACGACTCGCTCCCTTCATCAACAAAATCCCTCCAGTGTACAAAAAGAACATGTGAGTATTAAAGACGTCACAAATGCAACAGCATATCCAAGTATGTATGCATTCAATATCAATATAGTCAACTTAAAATATCAAGACAATGTCGCACAATTACTGCAATATTTCAGCAAAAATATTGATATATCGCAGAATCAAGTATCGCAATGTTTGAGCGCATCAATATCTTCTTACACCCCAAGTGTGAAATAGGACGTAAAACTAAATATTACATTTCGGGAGTGATGTGGATCACTGTCTGGATCCAGGACTCTTTTAGCTGCCAGTCTTCAGGCAGGCTAACGTGTGGATCCAAGACTGGACTCGAGCAAGAGCCTCGACTTGACCTGCAGGTTCTTTAGAACTAAAGGGAAAAAAGGATTCTCGCCTCGACTTGGGGGGAAAAATTGCAAGAGGCTGCCTTCAGCAGCGTCAGAGTTTATTATTAAGTTGGCTTAGTGTCAGGCTTCTTGAGGCAAGTCAACTAGGGTGACGTCTGTGACGTCTCACTTGTGTCACCTTAAGTGCCTCTGGACACAAAAAAGGGTCAGTCAAGGCTTTAAGTACACTCTCAAACCACAAAAACTCAAAAGTGTTCGGCTCTAAAGAAACGTAAACCACAAATCACCCCGCTGAACCAGACGTCATACAATAGGAGGGAATCGAGCATCCAGGTGGTTAGAATGACTCCACAGTGTTTGGTACCTCCTGTGTGCGGTTGCTCTCCCCGGACTCGGTCAGAACCTTCACCGGCGTTGAGCGCTGAGACACGGAGCCGTCGTCGTCGCGGTCCTCTTCAGAGTCGTCCTCGGACGTGCTGGAGATGGCCTCCTCGCTGGGAGGAGGCGGCGCGCTGGCCGCAGTCTTCCTCTGCAGTAGTGTCTCCTCCTTGCTGCTTTTGTTGCTGCGGACAGAGAGGTTTGAACTGGTAACAAAATAACAACATAAAGGCAAAAAAAAAATTGGTGACAAATGAGGCCATCCCAGTCATCAGGGGTGAGAGGTGAAGGTCACACTGGGCAGGGTGATATTGTTATAATAACCACAATGTTTACATGTTGACATGAAATCCTTCCAAGAGAACCATGTTTATAAAAACAACTAAGCTGCCAGGAAATAATAACGTCGATTCAATTAGAAGGCTGGAAAAACACCAGGTCATTGACCCTGAAATATTGACTATTAATCTAATTTAGAACAATATACGTGTGCCGTCTGTAATAATCAGACTCCAAGAGCATCTCGGAACATTGTAATAAAATGACGGGGGGAAATGGAAAAGGCTTGTTTTCAGCTACCTGAGAACACTGTGTCACATAAATCTGAGGACACGCTGACATCAGGACATATTAGAGCATAAACAAGCCACTGACCCCAGCACTGATTTCCCGGTTTCCTCCGGCTTGCGAACGGTGAAGGGGCTCGGATCCACTCCCAGCGTTTTTGGCATGAATTCTCTTCATGAGCAGAAGACACGACGCATTAATACACGGAGCAGCACCAGCGTCGGCACAGACGAGCTCCTCACCGCGCCGAGTTGGTCATCTCGATGCAGAAGGTGTCGTCGAACAATGTGAGCTCGTAAGGTTTGAAGAACTCTGTGTAGATGTCGATGCTCTCATCGTATCTGTTCACTCTCTTCACCGTCACCTTCTTCATGGTTTCCTGACAAGGAACTGCAGAAAAGTCACGCATGGATTAGCATTTTAAATTGAGTATTTCCAAATGAAAAACACCACCCAAAGCCTTCATTTCCTTTTTGACTTTGACCAACCAGCCACACTGGGGACACTACTTCCACCATCTGGTAGTGATGTAACAACAGTGGGCCACACTTTAGACTAGGGAACATGTATTACCCTACCTTGAATAAAGACCTTCTGTGCACATGATGTGGAAAAAAGGAACTTAAAATCTTTTTAATTCATTCATTTAATTCATTTTAATATACCTCTTCAAGAAGGCCAAAAATAGAAAAAAAAAACTTGTCAAAAGGACAACTGAAAAAAATTTAATTTGTTGCGAAACGTCGCAGGTTGGTGAGTCTCTTGAGATTCTGCTATGTCCGTGAAATATTCACATACAGGCCGCTTCTACTTGCACTCCGACAGAGAGCACTGCATTGATGAAAGTTTCCACTCCGGACGTCTTTAAAACTTTCAGAATCAGGCGGCTGACGAATGCTGCACCTACTCCAATACGGCGACGGATCCAGTCATTTCTGTCTCCGCATAAACGACACCTCAGAAAGGCTGCTCATCTCGATGAAATGAATGATTATATCTTGGGCAATTAGCTTCGCGTTCCCAATGTCACGCTCGGACCGGCGGGTGTTGCTAAGCGTCAGCTGCGTTAACAGCCTGCTGCTAAGGAACCAGCGCTCTCACTTTCATGAGCCTGGAAAACTCCGTCAAGGGCTGGAGCTTTAAATGGCATATTAAATTTCAACGCGCTTCCCGCTTGCAGCACAACATGTGCAAACTTTAAATGACAGATTAAAAGAATCCTCACGGCTGCTGCTGAGTGAGCAGCGATTAGGGAGGAGCGGACGCGTCACAACCAGCGGGGCTTCATCAGACCACCGGAGTCAAGCCCGCACCAAAACGAAACTTCGCAATTCCACAGTGCTCGAATAATGAGAGTATTACGGTAATGCCAAAACGAAGCTGATTTGAAAGTAAAAGGCACAGAAATATACATTACTGTTTTAGAAAATCCAACTCAATGGTCCCGTGAAAGACACCCAGGAAGTTAGAACTCAATTTCAAGTGTCATTTCAAAGTAAAGGTCTTTTGAAAATCCTGCTCATTGAATGTGGATGTGTACATATTTGCTATATATATCACATTGTGAAAACTGGTCTAGATTTGAACAAGAGCATCTCTAGAAGTCACCAAGGACATTTGAACTCAATCTTATGTGTCATTTCAAAATAAAGGCTTCTTGAAAATGACGCATATTGAATGTGGGTGTGTGTACATAGATATTGATATTGTGAAAAATCCCTTAGGTTGACCACTGTTCCGCTGGTCTAGATTTGAACTCGAGCGTCTCTGGAATTACATGCAATATTTCAAAAACATAATAGTCTTTTTGACGTTTTCGAGTAAAGCTATTAAAAATACTCAACTGTTGACGTATATATTTTAATCTTTCTTTTAATGTTGTTTAGCTATTATGCAACATCTGGAATATACTATACTTTTTTTTTTCTGGGAATTGTGGTGAAAAATATCAATGTTTAATATGGTCACAAATTAATTTTTTCCCTGGTGTTTGGAATTTTAGTCATTATTTAATTGATCATTATCATGGGATAGATGCACTTAATTTATTGTTTCTCGTTCACTTGTTTTTGTTTGTAAATAACAAACAGATGTTTTCCTTTTTGCAAGTTAAAAAAGAAATAAAAATTAAAATAAATGTTTGCATTTTCAACTTGTGAGAAATTTGAATTTGCCAATACCATAGCAATAACAGACTAAACAATCAATAAAACACAAATGTAATAATAAGTAAAACATGCAGGTTAGAGAGGGGTGCAACTGAATTGCTGCAGAAATGTTCATACTTCACGGAGCCTTAGACACAATGCGACTGTAGCGTGACCTCACATGACCACTTCCAAATGGACTGACTGAAACGACACTACAGCCTACAACAGGTAGCTTCCGGATTTATTTACTATAATAGTATTTTACATTGACAAAATGGATTAAGGTCAAACTTATGAACCATCAACAATACCTTCATCGTAGGGCACAGGGAGAAACGACAGGATTCCTTCTGACCACCACAGAGTGTAGCTGAGGGCAGAGGAGAGGAGAGCACATTATGAGAGCACCTTCCCAAATCCTCCACACACACCCTACTACAAATAACCAACAAGTGAAAATTGGGTTTAGGGAACCACAGCGTGCACCCCCCCCTCAGCAGCCTTTGACTCACTGTGCACCATCTGTGGGGAAGTAGTGATTATTATTTGGAGTCAAATGAGCTGAGTTGAGAGCAAAATTGCCAGCACGTATGCACAGTACGATTTGGACTAATTCCCTGGAACAATGGCTTTCTGAGCCGATCTCACAGGTGCTAAGTAAGAAAACTGGGTCAACGGTTTCATATCAGCGGGACGGCACCACAATGAAAAAAGTAGCAAAAACATGCAGATAATAAATGAAGCTCATTTAAAATATGAAACAAAATGAGGGTTTCCGGGTTAAAATGAGTCACCAAAGGACAATATAGCGAAACCTCGGCGGCGTCCCAGGATAAACACGCTCACTATCGGCAGACAGAAAACACCTTTCAGCTGTCCTAAGAAATCATATCCATCTTTTTAATCCGTTTTATGACAGAGGAAGGCACTGTGGAAACTTCAAATGTCTGCTGAAACACGACAGTTGAAATGAAATAAACAAGGTCATTTGATTTTATCGTTTCTCTGATGCTAATGGCAGTAAATTATCAGGTTTGCTTTTCTTTCAAAACCTGGCGATTTGGAAAGCAACCTGCAATTACACTGAGAGCGTAATGGAGTCCAATAGGACCTAAAAAATATGTCAAAAATAGTCCTTGTCCTCATGCGAGTGCAGCGGTGCATCATTTGGGGATAAAAAAAAAGAAAGAAAAGGAAAGAAACACCAAAAACAAACAAACATTTGCTCACCACTGGAGCACTTCAGACCAGAGTTCTAAGCTTATGTGTGGAAATTTGCAGGTCCCGCTCAGAATAGCCATATATGTGGTCATAGGCTGTAGACGGCCTACGACACTGAGAATCCACAAGATGATCAGTTAAGATTTGTAAGAGGTACTGAGCCTGAACAAGTATTCCCAGTTACGTAACAACCCAAGCTAATATTTTTGGGAAGACATAAGTCAGATTTTCTAAAACACATCCAGGTTGCAGCTGGTGTTTACGCCACAGTACATAGGTTTGGTAAACAACACATCAGTGGCTGACAGACTCACAAAAGCACAGACCAAACAAGTCATGTAAAAATTCACATGGAAATGAAAGAAAGGCTTGGAAATTGCTCAGTCAGTTCTGTTGAATCACAGAAGCCCGTTATTGTCGGAGGCACCCCCCTGAGCTTTTCACCATAAACCACAAAGGAAAAGAAAAATATCAGGCAACTGACAGCACTTTACACTTCCACTGTGTGTGAGTGCTTTTTAGCGTAGACTCATGTGTCATCTTCATGGTGACAGATGGGCTTTGTTCGGGCTCGAAAAGGTGTCACATGTGTGGGGATGGAAACATGCATGTAGGTGGTTTGGTGAGATCTGTCTGGGCGAGATTACCTGCGCCGGTCCAGAGGGAGCGTCATGGTGCTCCGCTGGTGGAGGTAGAAGTCGGTGGGCAGCTCCCACAGGTGAGGGCCGGACTCAGAAGGCTGGTACACCTGGAGAAATAAGTTGATGGAGTCTTGTCTGTCGGCATCTGTGTGAATAATGCAAACATGTGAAACTTCTATCAAGCTCTTGCTAGCAACAGAAAATGTGAATTTCAATCTTAAAAGCAACTCGGCGCACATCTCCAAAAATCCAACCACTTCTAAGCAGACTGGGAAACTGTTGCAGACAGTCCAAGCTCCTTCAAGTGCTTCCTCCTTTCTAGATGTAGTCAACATGATCATGAGCTTGTCATATACATAAACGCTCAAGTTCAGTTTAGATCATGGCATCACGCGTTCATCGCTGATCTGATCGAGGTCAGACAACCCCATCTGAAACTGCACATCTGCGCAGCTCAATCGAACCAACTAACTCTATTGTACTTTCATATACTAAAAACACATGAAAAACAAGGGGTGAATATAAGAACATCACAATACGCATCATAATATTCAGGTCACAAAACAATAGTATCATAATATTCTGATAGAATATTCTATACTAACAAGAATCACAAAACACTACTCAAAATGTAGTCAAAGCTACTCGATTGTCTTAAATTTTTCAATACTGAGAGTCAAACTTAGCATTACATAACATTACAGTAAGTGTATTACATTAGTCTTGTTCTTCCTCTAACAACAAACTGCCTTGCAGTGAAGCTTATTGCCATTGAAAGCAACAATAACACAGAGTGCTTTTAGTAGTGACAGTACAAAAATGAGTGAGTCATACTTTACTTCCAACTCCGGTAAAAATAAATAAATAAATTCAATATTAGGAGATGGAATATCAATACTACATCACCAGTAAAAGCCAACGTATCGCAATACACAGCCACATCAACAGTTTTTCACACTGCAATTGGTGTAAGTTTTCACAAGCCGTGGAGGAGTGAGGTTCCTACAGTGCTTGCAGCCATAGACAGCACGGCCAACAGATGACCACACCATGGCTTAACTTTAACAGAAACACACTGTGAGGTCAGTCTGTTTAATACTTCACTTCACGTGCTTCATGTTTTCTGAACTAGGCTTTGGCTGCATCTTACAGTTGTTAATGTGAAGCACTGTGTAACTCTTGTGAGCCTGAAATGTGCTGCATAAAAAAATGTATTTTATTATTATTATTATTGTAACTGAAACATAACTGACTTGACTGCAACGTCAGGTTGTTACACTGGGGACGCAGCTCTGGCAGAGGGACAGTTACAGCCACAAGCAGTAAACTCTCCATATCTAGCCGTACCAAACATGTTCTGCGAATTGAAAACAGATGAGCTGACTTTGATCAAACAAGTTCATTGACCTGTTCATCGACGGTTGCGTACCCTGCGCCAGAAGAGACTCTTCTCTCATTAGTCTTTGCAAACAAGCCGCGCACTCTGGCGCAGCGTCTGACCGATGACCTAATTCTATAAAGCGAAAGTCAACAGGAAAGAGACAAAACTACTGGGTCAAGTATTGATGCTTTCATTACATGTCAAGCAACGTATAATATCTGGACCATTATGTCGGACAATAGAGGAAATCCAGGCCACCTCTTTTGGACAGAATGATATTCTAAATAATAGTTTTCTGCACCTGTAGCGCAGCGCACTTTTGTGTTTTCAGATGGACTTTTTTTTTTTTTTAAATCAGCCTTTGATGCAAATGAAGAGTCATTTACCTGAAAAGGCATTGCTATAGTAGCGAGAGAGCGTCTGCATGATGTCCTTGGAGTGCTGGGTCCAGGGAGCTATCTTCCTGTAGGTCTTGACTCTATGGACCAGCTGGGAGCCCCCGTACTGGAGAGACAGGGTGTCCCCGTGGTCCTCGTACAGCTCCTCAAACAATCTGAGAGAAGACAAACCAAGTTGGCCTTCGTGGGTCAGACCCATTTTAAAAAAGCCAGTGGTGCATATACCTGACGCAGTCGGTGTCGAACTGTAGTTTGGGTTTATCAATCATCCCCAGTGCATAAAGCTGATAGGCCAGCGCACACTTTCCCACCATAAACTGAGCAGTATTGGTCCGGTCCAGACAGTCCACACAGTTGGTCCGCAGCACACCAGTCTGCAAAGACAAAGAAGTTGGATTATAAAATCATTCGTCCCTGAAAATGTGTCAAGGAATTCACTGAATCTATGTCAGGGATCTCCGACACAGCATCAGGAGATGGTGTGTCACTGGAGTTCATATCGCTCACTGCTCTGAGCATCATTTATGACGGCGGCAGCAAATGTCAAAAGGTAGGTCATTCCATCCCGCTGAAGTATGTCATCGACCGTGGCGACGTGCTCATGGTGTCATACCTGCAACCGTCCGCCGTCGGTGTGCTGACCTCTCACGTCTCCCCATCTGCAGGGCAAAGAGTACAGCTATCATCAAACGCCTGTGTCTGCTTATCGACTCTCACCACGAGAGGTGAGATGATCACACTCTAGAGATGGAAACATACAGCTGACTCAAACCTGTTGAACTCTCTTTGGACAAAGCAGCATTTACAACAGGAAGTGCAGTATTATTAAAAAACATCGTCACAGGATTTCTGTGGGCACCAAGAGACTTTTTTGGAGAAGTCAGCAGAGTGATGATGAAGCTGATTCAATGTGGATGTTGGAAGAAATGTCTATGTTGAAGGACACAGGCTGAAGGACCAAAATGTTATAAACCTTGGTAGATGAACCATCATCTAAAGCAAAGTAGCAACATATATACCAAGTACAAGTGGCACTGTCAAACCAGAAGTCAGAAGGGGCAAATATGAATCCTTAATGTGAGGGGGAAACTTAAATGGCGACTGAGGAATAAAGAACAAACGACCCACTGCTGTAATAAAAACCAAAGAAGCTCTCATGACGACACACACTTAAGCTGAGCACGGGTCATTTGGCAATATGCCATATCATACTCCGTATATTTGTTTAAACATTCTCGGTATTAATTAATATGCTAAGATTGTATTCATTGCAATATTTTATTCTCACTTTTTCAATATTGATTTCTTCAAAAATGTCATTCAAATAATGTAATTTAACTAAGAACATAACAGGAAGTGACTCTGTAGCTGGAGTTGTCAACTTTAATGCATTATTCATACTTTCATATGGCATGATAACCAAACTAAAAAAGGCTTTACGGAAGATCCTCTGAATGTTTATAATATTAAAATTTATGGCAGGGTTTATTCAGTACATGCCGTGAACTAAATGCATTATTAATGAGCGGAAAGTGTTTATTATAACAACAGTATGCGGTGTAATTAGAAGTCATAGCTTTATTATGACAAAGTAATGGTGCAGTGGTGGAAAACGACACCCCATACATTTTACTCTGTGCTAGAAGCAGGACTACTAAATATTAATTTGATGATGTGAAGGCTTGTTAAGTTTTTTGTTCTGTCTTGCACACATTCTCTGTTATTTGCTGACTTTGATATCGATGTTGAGAACTGACACACTAAAGCTGTCAAGGAAAACAACAAGAAAGGTTTGTGTCCGTATGATGCAACCTCACCTTTTGGGGCTCAAAGAGTTTTCATAATAATATTGCAAATATGGCAAATTCCAGGGGTATTGGAAAACCTTTTTTTCCACCATTGCACAGTATATTGAGCTAAGCAACCACAAAAAACATAGTAATATTAGGCATAATGAGTACATGAAGGCCATCAAATTACAGTTATAGTTACCAAGCATGATAACCATCCTTCAGAATGTAGTCTTTAATGCTTTCTAAGTGCATTATAACTTCTTATGAATGTGTAATAATGCACTACAGATGAGGCCTTTTGGTAAAGTGCCAGTGCTAATAATAAACAGCAGCTATGTCAGAAACTTTTGATGAGCCTTACGTATTGACCGTGAAAGTACAGTCGAAGGTAATACAGTAAGTTTCTATCCATGTGCAACAAAAAGCAGAGAATTACTCAGAAGCTTGCCTGAAACCAAATCATTTTTCTATAGCAAAGAACCATGAACTCAAACGCGTCTACTGAGGAAGGGACATGAACGAGGTGGGGAAAAAATGACAACAGTTTGGGCTCTCAATGCCTGACAACAAAGTCGGATCAATGAGAAGCCAAGCAAACTGTGTCTGGGAGCGAGTTGATGCACTTGAGCATTCACGTTGTACAGGAAAGTGAAGGCGCCTGCGTCGGCTATAAGAAAAATCAAGGCTCATAAATCTTTGCGGCGGCAAACTGGTGTTATGTAACAGAATGGTAATGCGCAGAGAAAGGAATTAACGTACGCAGACAAGAGACGGGCCATGCATTAAGTCCATGGACGGCAATGTACTTAACTCTCACTGGCGGCAATCAGGCGTAATTGCCATTAACAATTCATATCCAGAGGGTCCCGAAATTAAGCAGCGTCGATTTATGTATGAATATGGCTGAAGACAGAGTGGCCCGGAGAACTGGGTGTCATTTATTGATGAGTGATCTATTGATGAGTATGAGGAGGTGTGTGAGAGGGAGAGAGAGCGGAGGAGTCTGACCTGTCGTCCGGTCTGAGGTTGTGACAGTAGAAGTCGGCTCGGTTTATGAAGAAGCCGGTCCGCTTCACCACGTTCTCTGCGATCATGCTCAGACGGTCCAACACGTTGCACAACTTGCTGGAGGGAGGAAAAAAAAAACTTTGATGTCATAACCAAACATGTGCCGTGAAAGTAGCACAGGTGAAATCTTTAGATTCTTTCTGCTCTTCAAGGCGCTCTACCTGAGTCTCCAACTGGCGACCAAGCTTCTCTCAGACTAGAGAATTTAAAGCTTTTTCTCGCCAAAGTTTACAATGGTGATTTCACTCTTTACATGGGCTTGACATGAAAATGAGAGGTAAAATGAGGCGGCAACCTTTTGGTGTAGCGAGCCATGTCCCAGGCGATGTAGTCGATCCAGTGCTGAGGAGGGAGAAACTGATTGAGGTTGGTCACAGCAGGGTACAGCTCTTCGCTCAGGATCTTTTCATGTTTTCTCTTCTCCCGCTTCTGCAACACAACAGGCAGGCATGTTCAGGCGTGCCACACAAAAGCTCTGCTAGGAGGCGAGAATGTGGAGACGAAATAGAAATGTCATGTCGCACCAAAAGAAGATTCTGATCTCAGCAGGACAGTTGAGATGATCCACAGACAGATGAGCAGAGATCTTCAGATTGATACCATGTTTATAGCTAAATATTATTTATGTTTATGATGCACCATTTAATTCTGTTACTGTTCAATGGATTTATTTAATGGATATAAAGATCGCTTAACCTGATATTACCACTGCATTTGAGGCCGCTTTACTCTGATCAATCGTGGATACGACTCATTCTATTTTAAAAATCAATACTTCACCCAGGCGCCCTGTTTGTTTGCTGCCTGTCGGTGTTTTTTCCTGCGATCACCCTGGAAGATAATCGGCTTGGCTGCATCATTTGGCAGCTCACACCTCCATTAGGCAACATAGCGACCAGTCATGATCAGCACATCTCCCCACGTACCCTATTCGTCCAACATGGCCCCCTCACGCACACGGAAGCGCCTAAAATAAACCTGCTATGCAACAGCAGCCACATGTGCCACACCTGCACCAAATCCAGCCGTAATCTCTGCACCGGACCCGCCTCCACGTGGTCAAACAAACAAGCGCGGCGGCTGTGACGGACGTCGTAATGGCGGCAATTAGCCGAATTAGCAGTTTTGTGCAGAGTCTCTTTTGTGCTCCTTCACATTCTGAGAGCGTTAATGGGAAGACGATTGTCAAAGGTGATCTGCTTGAGCTCTCTGTTAACATGCATCGACCTGAGTAGACAAAGCAGGTACACTGTCACATGTTGGAGCATGTGGACATTAAAGTCGGTGCAAACTACCAGTGACTGAGCTCAGAACCACTATGGGTCCACTCCAGTGGTCACCATCATCCTGGAAATTTCACAGTCAACCGCACATTCCTGCTTGTCTCTTTCTCCCCAGGAATAGGGAGGGGGTACTCAGTGTGAGTAGGGGGTCCCCCCTCTTACTCACATGGATGCAGCTTGTGTGAAACTCAGAGCGCTGTGATTGGTCCCTCAACTCACGGTTCCCCTCGCTGCTCACAACGTGATCATGAAGCCAGAAGCTGGAGATGACAGCTGTGTGGCCCAACGTGTGCGTTGCAAAAGCACCGACCATTGCCAGGCAGTTATTACTTTTCATGAACATCTGAGCTATGTATAGCAAATTTCTGATTAAATATTTAACTGTACTTAATTCAAGTGAGGAAAGTCATTTTTACAAGGTGAAGAGGTGGATTTTTATGAGACAGAAGTGGATTATTTGAGAAGTCAACATATTCTACACAGAAGAAAAATAACCCGAACTGTGGCTGAAGGACTAATATAATAACAATACTGGATAACGAAACTTGTTTTTAAAACCGGCTAGATTCAACAGGTGGGTTGATTTTATTACCTCAAACTCATGTTAAGGTTAATAATTCCCTACACAAAGTACAGTATTCAATAAGTACTGAAATACCATTAACTAAAAGGCAGCAGCATGACATCATGAAAATGTTCTTTAAGCAAAACATACATGTGATTTAAGAGTCTAAAAGCAGCTTGTTCAGGAGCAAATATGAATCCATGTTCAGTTTCATACTTAAAGAGCCTCAGAAGTTGTTCATTAAAAAAAAAAAAAAGAATGATCATAACCTGCTGAGTCAGCACACACTTTCCGATATCTTTAACCTCAGATCCAACATCTCACGCTCCCTCTGACCAAAGGCTCTAGTACAGACCTGGGCAAAGTGCGGGCCGGGGGCCATATGTGGCCCTTTGCCTGTGTTTTTGTGGACCTCATGAGGCCCTCAGACTAAAACTATACATCTGATAAGTCGTCATTTTTCTGTCTTTTTTTTTATCCTGCTTCCGTTTTACTGTACTGGTTCAACAGTACTCACATTCATGACTAAAATTTATTTCTTCTTTTGTCATTTTAGTATTTTCCTCAAAAATGTGTTGAAAGGAAATTCAAAATGAATAGCCTTTTTATCTTAGGAGTTTGGTCCATAGTTTTATTATGATTTATATTCAAATACGATGCATGACACTTCTTAATAACCTTGCTTCCATTGAATATTTAGTGGTTCATTTTGTCCTCGTCGATTTTTTTCCGTCACGTTTCGTAGTCATCGCCACCTTTCTATTGGCATGATGGCCCCTCACAACAGTCGCAGTTTATAATGTGGCCCTTTAAGAAATTTAACTGCCCACCTGTGCTCTAGTGTTTCTAGGTTGTTTTTTACGGGTGTACATTGGTGAAGGTACTGCGGAGGAAAAACACTGCGTTGGCACATACAGTATTGTTTCTATTTAAGACGTGTATGATGAATATTCAGTCTCGGAATGTGTGGTGTAATTGCAATACATGGTTGAGTGAGTCTGTTTGGATGCAAAATATGTATCTGTATTTTCAGACAAGTTACTTGGAATTGAGATCATTGTGATTTTACATGACGTTTGGGTTCATACACGCGTGGTGTGAACGCTAGTCCCGTTTAAATGCGGTGCATGTGAGGGTCAACTCTACCTTGACAAGGTTGAGGATGATTATTGGTGATCCAAACCTCTGCAGCATCTGGTCAAAGTGGAGCCCCGCCACATGCGCGTATGGGTCAGCCTGGTCCACTGGAAGACAGATTCAAGTCCACATCAAGGGACCATTCAAGCAACTTGTCACAGCGAAAGTGATATTAACGACAGGGAGCCTGCTGCGGCCGCTCATTGAGCTTTGGTCTTTGTGATGATCTGCAGTAGAAACATGAGCTGCAATTCTAAATGGGGTCAAAGACCAAAGGCGAGACAAACTAATGCTTTTGGAATATAAAACAGCGTGAGAAGGAAGTGTCGGCTGGTTATTCATCATTTCCCACGAGTGCTTTCATTTTCGTTCTTTATCTTGAAACCACCCAAACAGAACCCCGCACCTGCCGCCAAGACCGGAGCAGTCAGGCTGTCGGAGGATTGATGAGAAGATATAGGTCAGACCTCGACACAGTTCAGTCACTCGCTGGTATTTACTGAGCAACAATAATGACATGCTCTCGGCCGGTCGCAGCTCCAAACTGGCACGGCCGTTTCATCACCACCACTTCCTCGATTGCCCTTTAAACTGTGTATTGGGGGAGTTTATGTCTCCGAGCAGAGATAACGCACAGCAGCATTCTTACCGTGCCATGATAATGGCAAAAAATGAATCGCCTGTTACGACAGACTCCTGCACAACCAAGCCATTTTCGCTCTTCACGAGAGTCATAATTGCACCCCATACCACAATTAAAAAAAAAATGTCATGCTTCCATCTGTCCATGTGACAGCAGACCAGTGACCTACATCGGTTTACAGAAAGGTCAAGGCACAATAGCCACCTGTTGGAGAGTGTAATGGTCCCTACAAATGAAAGCACAGCCCTCGCTGAAGCATTGCTTTTCTTATTAGTTTGCGAAAGACTAAGCAAGAGATGGCACATTATGAATAAGACCTAGATTAATATAATGGCCAATTTTTTAACTGTCTACCATCAGGGATAACAACAATGCAGAGCAACAACAACCAACACACAACACTCTTCTCTAAGGTTCTTGGCCAAACTTTTACAGAACGAAATGAAGCTTTTCTTGGAGATCGAAAATGTGCTGATGTTATTCAAAGGGAATATTACTGACACACGTGTGTTGGCGCAACATTGTCAAGTTCTGCAGCAAATGATGGATGGACGCCCTGATGGGTCTGCAGCTCCACGGGACCCAATACAACACACTGTGATGCGCTGTGTCCCGACGGTTTTCCATTATCATCCGCATTCACCTTAGAAGCAAATTTAAAATGGCTGGTTTGCAGGTTCTGAACACACAGGTCAACAGAAGCATCAAGTGGGCTGGGCTGCCGCTGAATTCATTTTCTGTTGCTAGTGCTTCATTATCACTGCAAACATAAACCTTTTCTATAACTGACGCACCTCAGACGAGGAAACATGGACCTATACGCATCATAAATCACTCGAAAAGACACTGAATGGACTCATTCGACAATACACATGATCAATTTCTTTAGTGACTCACTAAAGAGAGTGAAAAAAAGTCTTTATATAGTGCCGACTTCAGTTATTGCGTACAGGCTATAAAAGAAAGTGACGACGTGTCTGAACACGGCTCTTGACATTTAACTGCTTGAAATGATGTAACACTATTATAAGAAGCTCTGAAATATATAAAACACTTCGGAAACTTTACACCACATGGCAATGCTGGATGGATGGATGGATGGATGGATGGATGGATGGATGGATGGATGGACGGACGGACGGATAGATGGATAGATGGATAGATGGATGGATGGATGGATGGATGGATGGATGGATGGATGGATGGATTCAGTCTACTTTCTAATTTACGATTGCAGTTGTGGGAAAGTATTTATTATCATCCGTGTTTTTCTCAATGACTTCAGTTAGTTCTGAGATAAAAACTGTGGAGTGAAGGAACAATAATGAAAATATCAGCATGAGACTGTCAAAGAAGTAGAGGTCAGTGAGTGTAAGACCGGATCTCAGGGACGCACTCGCATCTGCATCTCTCTCTGGGAAATGTCATCTAAGGATGAATTAAAGGGCACACAGGGTGGAGAAGGTTTAATGTGGGTATTGTACTCATGCCGGCACCAAAGTCGCACAGCGTTCACACACACACACACACACACACACACACACACACACACACACACACAGCCGCCAACAATGTCATCGGTTTCATGGACCCGCTCACCTCCCTCTGACCGGGGCTTTGTGTTTGTATCCTGCTCATAATGAGATGGGGGAATGGATAAAAAGATTAAGGGCAAGGCGGGGGGTGTCCTGTCTTCACCTGCAATTTTTTTTTTTTTATCCATGTATCTTTGGTTGAGGAGAACAGCTCTTCACGGAAACCACTTGTCCGTTCTGGAATATATTCCATTATTATATTCCCTTAATACAAGGTCATTTTTATCTCGAAAAGTTCACTATACATTATAACAATCCACAGTATGGTGTTCATTCAGATGTCACAGATGACGCTGAGCTTGTCCTTAAAAAGCTTGAAGGCAACATCATGAGGCATGTGTGATGGTGAGATGTTTCAGTAATACACGGGTGAGTCGAGCTCACGTTTCATCGCAATGAGTTTTCAAGGTAATGTGTACACAACAAAAGGTTACAGTGATATAAGTCACAGCAAAGCATGAAGTGTATTAATTCAAGATTACTTATATAAATGACGTTCATTGAAGAGGTCAGTGAGGACGATCACAATAGCTGTCTAGCTAAATATTATAAACATTTTGAAAACTAGAAAGGCACTGGGACAGCGCATACCTCTGTTACGCCATACGCTATATATATATATATAATTCATGTTAAACATGTACCGAGTGCAATGCGTTCAATCGGTCAGCAGGTGGCAGTCACACTAAGAAGCTTGTACTAATCATCACTAAAGCGTGACTTATTCTTAATTGTGACAACAATAAAATAACTCAATATGACTCAAAACACTTGAGTAGCAACCTGCAGAGCATCATTGATTATTTATAACTTCAGGCGAACAGCGTTTCATCTGGGAGCGTGATTGGAGGATTAGAATCCATTAGGCGAGTGCGGAATTTTATTTCATTTTAACACCTTGATAGCAATAATCCAACGACGGATGGAAACACAGTTCCATTGTTGCAGTCTTACAGAGACTTGTCGCACGGCTTCATGTTTCATGTGGACTTAATCTACAGACTGATGGTGCGGCGGAAGAGCAAGAGGTGGGAGACATCCTGGAACAAGATCCAGTCGTGAAAGATGGATTTCTGACCTTCACCATGACCTCTACTACCTCCGCCAATGAGTTTATGTTCTTGACAACATTTGTCGGTCTGTCGCTAGCGCCACCTGCTGACCCATTGAGACATTCAAATTTGATAGTGCAATGAATGCTTCCAAATCCTGTCAAATTATGCAGATAAAACTGATGTGGTATAATAATGTTGGGATGAAATAAAAAAAAGGGTGTAAATAGGCGGCAAGGCAGAGGTCTGTGCTTCTCTAGTAAAGTACAGCTTCATCCTACGGTGTCATAGCTGAATAAAGACACGGCTTACGTCTTATGGGAGGTTTCGGCATCATGGTTGAAATGTCCTGGGACCAGTAAAGAGGAACTGAACCGCGCACTTGAACATAGGAGGAGTAACTTCCTGTCGTGAAGGACATGACTGAGGCGTCATGGACGATCTGCTCCGTCTCCACCTCATTGGCAACGTCTCCCTGAAAACATCAGTTTCATAAGCATCACACACAAGAAGATTCATTATTAGACTTTATAAAATTGTGTAAAGTTACTTGATTCTTATTTGTCCTAGTCAGGGATGGAAATGGGTGTTTTTATACGTCTTAAAGCTTGATCAATACAGAATAATGCTCAACACTTTTCTTACAAACACAGTCTTAATGGAAGAGCACATTTTCTTTTCTTCCCCAGGACCTTCTCCCACCACTCGCCCACTCACGCGCTCATGAATACTCAACACAGCAGGTCAAATTAACCCCCCTCCCCCGATCACCATGAGTCATCTCCATCATTTTGGTGGACCTGCATCCACATCTATTCTTCCAGCGTTCCCCCAGCAACCGCTTTACCTCACAGTTTGCTCCTCTTTTCAGGAAGCGGGTCCCGGCGAATTTACTGGATCGTCTGGCGATGAGGGTGATGTGGACGGGTCGGCCGTAGATCAGGAGCTCTGCAGTTCGTGGGTGAAGGAGAAGTAGTGCAGCAGAGAATTTCGGATTTGGAAAATGATACCGTTAAAGTAACGACAAAATAATGATTCATTTTCTCACTCGACAGAGAAGCAGAAACCCACCTTGCACTTAACCCCTGGCGTAATTGCCATTCTTCAGGCGTTTGTTCCCGGCACGAGTATTAAAGGGAAATGGAGAGGGTTTCGCTATTTTGTGATAATTGTTTCAGAGCCATGTGTGACGAATGAGGGACTTCAGTCTTGGTTCCAGTGTGGGAAGGATGATTTTTTTTTCTCCAACACACAGCACCCTTTCAAAACCTATTGGATGACAACCCTCCTCCCCCACCCGAAAAAGAATTTGTCTTTTTTTTACTCCATGGAATGCTGGGCGTCTTTATATAAACAGCTGCCCCTGCGATCTGACCGTTTGCAGGTGAAAGAAAATGGCTGAATAGAGACATTGCCAGTGTTCAAACCATTGTTTCTTTCCACTGTTTGCTTTTTTTCATATTTCCTTTAGGAAAAGTGAATTTTAAATAATTGGACAAATTTAGTCCCAAGAAAAAGTTTAATCCTAGTCATAAAACTGTTAGTCAAGTTTGTCAACTCGTACACAAAACGAAAGACTTTTTATTGTATTATGATTATTACTGTTATTATGTTTTTGACTGCACATTTTCCAAAGCACTTCCCTGGTTGGTGGGATCCCCACTGACCATGGCATTAAATCTGATTCTGAGAGAAATATTAGAAATTCCACAGAAGAAAGTGTTAAATAATGAACCACAAAGAAAAAGAAAAATGAATGTATGAAGACCAATTCATTGCATTAACATGTCCTTCTCCTTGAAAGAGAATATTATATTTATCTGACCTGGGCATCCACAAATATCTACGCTGACGTATCTAACCCCGCCCCCATCCTGCCGACCCCTTTAGGTCCTGAACTCAACTGCTCTTTCACACTCTCCAAGAAGCCAAACGGCTTCCAAGAACTGTCCGCGCGCCCACTCGACGTCTCTACTGCAGCACGCAGCTGTATAACACAAGCAACGTGGCGGTTATTGCTGCTGCCGTAAAAGTGTCGGCGCTCATCACCCAGATTAGTTAATTACTCAGGACTCAAGTTTGAGTAACCTGCGGTGATTTCTCCTCATAATCCATCAAACCGCTCGTGCGGCTCTGCTCCCGCCTGAAGCGGCGCCAACGAATGCTTCAGCACAGCGGCACATTTTTAAAGAGAGACTGATTTATGTGCTACCTGACACATCACTGCTGGATGAAGAGTCGCCACATTAACTTTGCAAACAGCATCAAGCAAACAAAAGAACAGACTTTTTTAAAGTCGTATGAGGGCCGGCGGCAGACGTTCTTTTGTGCGTCAGGAGTTTAAGCCTCGCAATATTCCATCAGCATTATGCCTGAACAATTACGGTTTCGAATTAAAAACAGACATCTCTGTAGTTCAATTAGCAAGCCGATTTTGACAATTACTCCAGGCACAAGACTCTTTTGGACATGGTCGTCCACGTGCAGTTCGACAAGTTTCCTGACGCTGAGTGACACAGGAGAAAGCTGCAGGAAATATATGGTCACTCACTCGCACAGAGACTCTCAACGTGTCATTTAGCAGGTGCGCACACACACACACACACACACACACACACACACACACACACACACACACACACACACACACACACACACACACACACACACACACACACACACACACACACACACACACACACACACACACACACACACACACACACACACACACACACACACACACACACACACACACACACAGTCTCGCTCAGAAGGATACTAGACTGGCCACAGAAGCCATGGATTATATACATGAGCCAGTCCTGATGCACGACATCCTTGACCTGATCCAGCAACCTCCTGTTCCAAACGTACTTGTAGTAGGGTTCATTCCGGAGGCCGTACACAACTGTGGGAGGGCACAGGACACACAGACAGCCTCGGGATTAGTGCACGGAAGCTGAAGTGGCAGGCTCCATGTTTTGTCAAAGAACGGCATTATCTGTGGAAAACATGCGTTCATCACTAACTACAAGGCCCTTAGTGAGATGGCCAGAAGAGGGGAAGAAAACCCAACAACTTGTTCACACAGGTATGGTCAGCTGCAGTGAGAAATTCAACTCTATTAGAGACCACATTACTGTGACTAATATGAGGGTCTGAGAAGCCGAAAGAGAAGAGGAGAGATAGAGAAGTAATCCTTGATATGACTGGTCGAAAAAACAAATGGTGTCTGTAAGGGTTTTACTTCATACAGTGACATTAATAAAGAAAAAAAAATAGCTGGTTTAAGTCAATGTATATCCATTATTTTCAAAGATTCTTAATGCATCGCCCTCATTTCTGAAAAAGACAACTGAAAAGAAGGAAAGAAGAAAACAAGGGAGTGAACAAGTTGGATTACAAGTTCATAAAGTATAATAATAAATACTAGGGATGGGATTCGATTATAAAAATGAATGTAGTTCATTTGAGAATTTGTGATTAAATAATCTCAATTAATTGCAGTTTAACGGTATAAGAATATTTGCCAGAAGAAGCCAAATTTTTCAATTTGAATGAATTCGGTTTATTCCTGAATCGAATGACGGACCCGTACATGTGTTTAAACAACAAAATATTGTTTATTTTGCATCAGTTTGACACAATAAATCAGGATGGTGGCTGTATTCAAGTTTTTATGTCACCTTATTTAAACTAAAGCTCTTTTAATGTCTTGAAAATATTTGTACAAGTATTTCAATTTTATAATTTAATAATTTCAAGTACATTCAGAGTAGTGGAAAACATCCCTGAACAAAAGCAAAAATTTAATTTTATTTAATTTTTGTTGTATATGTATATATACAGCATATATACATGATCATTATTCCATAATCTGCTGATCAACTGGTTGCTCCAGGATCCTAACCTCACCCATTGTCGCAAGCTTTAAAGAGTGAGAGGAAGAAAAATAAACTTCAGGTGAAGCCAGGTGAAATGGCCTCAGAGACAAGATGAAGAGCTCTGCAGCTGATGTGATCCAGCTGAGGGGGAATCTAGGAAAATGCCAGCTGGTCACTTTAGTTCAACCGACTCACTTTGACAAGACCCTAAGGACAGTCTGCAAATAATACCTCAAGTTCTGCAGCATGAAGCCAAGCGGCATGGATTGAGGAGACCTCAGAATCAGAAGGTAAAGAGTGGCTCATTGAACCTTAACCTACAGCCACCCAGAAACAGGGTCTGAAGACCATGATGTAATTGTACATCCGCTGACCTTGTGTGGGCAATCCCTCGTCCTCAAAGATGTCAAACGAGTCCTGTTTGTTCTGCGTGTGCACCTCTTCTTCAGTAGAAACAACGGATGAAGACCAGAGTTCGTACGGCCTCTGAAGCAGAGTCAGGTTGTACTGAAGCGAGTGGCTCAGGTCGTAGCTGTAGCTGCAACCAACCAGTCAAAACAATTCAGGTTTGCAAATGTATCAGACAAATGAATAAATAACAATAATAATAAAAATAGCACACAAATATCCACACATTCAATAAAAAATCCACAATAAGAAACAGTTTTCATAAATTTTTTTAAATGATACTTTTTGGTTTTACCAACATTATAGTGATTCAACATTTAGACGCCTCATTGGTAGAATTTTTCTGTGACTTTTACAGCACTGATAAACAGGTTTATTTTATAATTAGTGTCAAATATTTAAAAAGAGAGAGTGAGGGGGGCCCGGCTTGTTGTGATGATTATCAAAGGGCAAGCTCATCAGAATCGACACATGCAGGTCAGGCTCACCTGCTGAAATGTTACTGGGCCAAATAGTGAAAGTATCAGAGCAGTGATCACTTGAAACAGGGACAACTGGCATATTTTCTTACAAGCTTTTCATCGTGATACATTTATGAATGACTGTCTCGAGGGACGTTTGTCTCACCTGAAATAGAAGTTGCTGGACAGGTCCACATTTTGAAATATTCTGACGTATCTAGAGCAGAAAAGACATGAGAATCACTTCACAATCATGAGGGAGAACTCACCTTGTTGTCATTACAGTCTTTTTGGTTAACTGCTGTTGCACTGCTCTCAAGTCAGCCAGACTTTAAACTAGTTATACATGTTCATTCAGTGGACATCTAACTAGCGCCACCTCTGTTTACTCAGTAATTTGGTTATTTCATACCGTGCTTCATCAGGGTGCGTGACTCTGACTGAGTCATTGGGAATGTAGATCATATTGGTGTCTTCAATCTTGTAAATGGAATGGCCACCGATGTCTGCCATCTTCCTCTGTTTGGTGATCAGCACTATGTAGTAACCTTCCAGGAAACGCACGAACCCTGTGGACGAGAGAAGCATCACATTTAAACACATTTGTCCAACATTTGAGCAGCATTCGCTCTACTGCACTGCACTTAAGATCCTGCTCCTGACTGTACAAACTCATCCCTGGGAGGAAGTCAGTGGTTACTCAGAAAAAGATTGTTGCTAATATTGGTGGAAAATATGAAGAAATGATCCAGGCAGAAGGCCAAACATATGAAGATAAAATGCACATTTTTAAGACGTTATAATCCTCAACAGAAATGACGTAACAAACTTGAGCAAATGATGCGCAATTGTGGAAAGTTTGGACTCGACCATAGCGAGCATGTTATTACTTTATAACATACTGTGTCTAAATAAAAAATATCAATTTCACACTTGACTACAAACAATGATCTCAGTGGACAAAATGCTGTTTTCCCTATGAGTGAATTTAAATTTTTCCACTTCACTTTTTTCATGTTGACAGTAATAGATTATTGAGATTATTTTTGTCTAGTTCTAAAAGACAAGCAAAGAGCTGCCAACTTTTATCAGGAGAAACGTGGCTTTATCTTGCATCACTAGGAAGCTTCAGTGTTTATATTATATCATAGTATCAAAATAGGGAAAGAACAATAGGAGGTAAATGTTTTTCAGCAAATGCATGCTGCTGACATTACATAACCCAGCGAAACAGCATAATGTCCTTGATCCATTTTCTGAATCAAATGCGTTGAGTATGTTAAATCATGCCTTAGATGATATGTTGCATTAACATGTTAACAGGTTATGTGACGTCCTTTTCCTCAAATCACAACAAAGAAAGACTTCACCTGTCCAAACAGTTGGTGATGCTTCAAGTAACAATGTGCAGACACTATTTCTCTTTATAACTAAATAACATATTATTAGCTTCTTATGCAATGTATTTGAATCTTTCAAGCTGCTGCAAGGTTCTTTTGAGCAGCGCTAGGTCAGACTGACCAACCCGGCTGATCAAAGGGAATACAAACATTTACAAGAATGACTATCATTATATACTGTAAGGAGAAAGGCGTCTGCCTGAGGAAGAAGCTCCCGGAATACACTGTACCCTTAGAGTCGACTTCTTTTATGTAACACGCTGATTTAGCTTCATAGGCGCCTTTCATCCACGGACAGGCACAAAGAAAATTTGTCTCCGCCTGTGTAACTGACCCAGATACTGACTATAGGTGAGACAAAATTTAAATCACTGTGGGAAAAGTGAGTAAGACATGATAAATGTTGAATGCCATACTGAACGCTAGTGTCCTTGAAGATGAGCGTGGAACGGCATTAGCTACTTTAGTCATACGGTATCTACATGGGAACAGTGGCATTTAGAAAAAAAACTTCGATGGACATTTCAAAGTCATTATTAAAGGTGTATTGTATTGTTCTGCATTACAATGTCATTACTGAGGTTATAGTAATAGAGTTAAGTTAGTTTGTTTACTTGTAAGCAGACTAACTGCAGAAAGAACAAATGTATCGCTAATACACTGAAACTGTCATGGTTATTCATACATGGGCGAGATTTACGTGGTGTTTAGTAAGTTCATTTGTATTAATAAACGTACTGGAATTTCCTTTCAATGTGGTTATTTTAGGTCGTGAGACAAGCTCTGGTTAAAAACGAGCATGAGTAGGATAACCTGGCTTCATGAACCACTCAACTGAATCAGTTTTCATGTGTCTACAAAGACAATATATGGATTTGCTTAGGCTTATTCATCCATGCTGACGCTCTCTAACGCTACTGCCACCTGCTGTGTGACTGTGCACATTGCACACGGAACATATTGGGCACGAGCAACATAGATAAAATGTTAGTGGAGCAACATCCAAATCACATTTAGTAAGTGGGTCAGCTGAAAAAAAAAATTGACAAAAAGTTGAAAATTATTATTTATAACTAATCATTCTTTTAAACGTTCATTGTTCAAATGTTTTTGGGTTATTATTGTAATCATTATTTTCTCAGAATAATTCAGCGGCGATAGAGTAGTGAACTGAATTTCAATACGCTGCTGGTGAACATGTGAGCTTCGGGAAAACGCGGGGGCGGACAAAGCTGTTCTATTTCTTGTGCGTTATCACAGCAGGTGGGTCTTTTATTTAAAAGTCCTTATTGCACGGCGGCGGATCCAAATCCAGGACAGGAGACAAAGCTTGAGGACAGACTCGAAACAAGTGGTTTGTCAAGCAGACAAGGTCGGAGTCTCTTACCAACGATGCCGCAGGCTGTGACCGCCCTGGACAGGCCTGAAGACCCCTTCTGGCCAATCTTGGTGCGGTTCCCCAAGTCCAGGCGACCCAGTAGCTCCCGCACTTCTTGTTGAGTGTACACATGCTAGCAACAAGTCAAAACATACAATCACACATACAAGGAGGTTCCAGTGCTGCCGCAGGTCGAACATTGGTATCCACTTTGGGACCATTAGCCTCATGAACAAATCACATTTTTAACTTTGATAGACTTGAAATAATGATGATATTGATGTCCAGTCTACAGTTATGAATAATGTTTGTTTGATTCATTAGGTACAACTTTAATAGTGGGTTAAAATAGTGGGTTAAAAGGGTCCGCTTATCTTAGATCGCAGTGAAGAGGCCCAGACTTGTCTCTCCTGAATGCAGCGGATCTTCAATAAAGTTTGATTGATCACATTGAATTTCACTTTTTTCTGTCCTCAAACCTTCTGAACAAAAAAATCTACGGCATATTTTCAGCATGTGACGCTGCTTCCCTCACAAATTTAATCCAAAAGCAGCGTCAGATGGTCGGGCTCCATCTTTGAGGTCCGCTGTTTGATTTCCAAGCTTTCATTAGTCACCTGTGAGTGAGTGATAAACTAGTTATCTCACACGTCTGCCGGTGTCTCTCCACATCAGACTAAATCTGATGGAGTTCATTTCAACAATTCCTACAACACTGAAGCTTTTACTTTTCCATATTTCACTCCGAGATGTTTTCAAAAAAAGCAAGCTAATAATAATAAAAAGGGAAACATGGAGACAGTCATATGAGCAGGAACTGGAGCGGTGAGAGATGTATAGCTAGTCAATGGTGCTTGATATTACTAAACACATCATCATCATCACATCTCCAGCATCCTCCTGCTCAGAGCTGCTGGTAACAAGCAGAAAAAGGGGGTGAACTCATCAGCTTAGGCGCCGTCCCCTCTGCTCTGGGGAAAGCCTGAGCGATGGAGTGCTGGTACCCCAGGGCCCGGCACACACTGTTACATAAGCATTTGCATGAGCAGCGCAAACTCGAGGGAGAACTCACCTTGTCGTCAATTACAACCAGGTCCTTGGGTTCCGTGCGGTCGATTTTCAGGACTCTGTGTTTGGTTTGCGCCTGATTGCTTCCCACCAAAAAATATCTCTGGGGAAAAACAGAATAAAAACCAATAAGCTACACGTGTGACACTGAAGAATGAGCTAAGAAGAGAGAAAGTCATATTGAGTGGATACAGAAAAACTATGTCAACAACAGGACTAGTCGATGTGCAATCTATACATATGTACATCTTTGTTTACAAGAATCACTGAAGAAACATCTGCTCATTGTTTTAGTCACTAAACACTTCTGTTTAGTGACTAAACACTTCTGATGTTTAAACACTTCTGATGTTTCAAATCAACCAAAATGCTCAGTGGTATGCTATAACGTGCAGCAGCATGTTTTAATGTAACACCACAATGCACAGATCAATGGGTCCTTCACAGCAGGGGACCCCAATAGGTAGCTTGGAATCAAAGAGTAGATTATAGAGGTAACATAAGATGACTGTGGGACATGAAAAAAACACAAACAACCTGCATAACATGTTCAATAAAGGCCTTTTTGGTCTCATGACTTTGGTATTTATAACTTTGTTGGTGGTTACATTGATATACCTTGGGTTTTGATGATGATGAAACCTATAAAAATGCTAACAATAACTAACAAACTAACTATTTGTAATCCAAAACACTTAAGATTCATCAGATTCATTTGTACATGTATTTATTTTGAGAATTTTATTTATTTTAAATAGTATTTTCCAACTCCCACAAAAATATATGTACTATACACATTGATTGCCTTGCTTTATGACCCCAAAACCACTGAGAAAGCTCAATCCGTTCCTATACTCACATTGAATATGGGTCAAACCATACTCTCATAACCATAATATACAATTATAGTTGCAGTGCAACCAGTCCATGTACACAGAGAACCTGTTCACAGTCCCATCCACACCCTTGAGCATCATCTTTTCCTTCGCTCCGTGTCATTATTTTTTTTTTTTCCACCGCCCTGTAAGAAGACTAAAGATTTTCTGTTCGCTTTAGACCTTTGAGAGGAGAACACCTTGTATCAGCCGTAAGTGCCGCCAAAACCATTGGAGCTAGTTTGTTCTGTTCCACACTTCCCAGTACGTGACGGACGACCCTTTGTCCAGCGAAGGAAGACAACGTGTTCAGGGGGTGTAAAATGGTGCAAACCAGGACAGGTTTCAAATCAAAGCCGAGAAAAGAAAAATAAAACAGTCTGCCCTTTTCTATCTTTCTCTCCTCACCATATAATTTGCCAAAAACTACACTTTGATTGTTCATCTGGTGAAGAAGGGATGGGTATATAGAGCGAGTTGAACGAGACTCCAGAAGGTCCATAATCAATACTGTTAAACATCTCACTATTAGGGGTAGAAAATTATTAGGAAAGATATTATTCATGACTAATCGCTCTACTTAAAGAACCACAGAGTAGATTTGCAAAAACAAAACAGAAGTAAACCTGTCCTGACTTGCAAATGTGCTCCTGTGGCGACATCAAGTGTTCACATGCGGAACTGCACAGAAACTTCACTATTAGGTTTTTGAGTATTCAACTTTTAAGCAAACAAATACAAATCTTGGACGAGGTTATGTGTCCTTTATCTTGTTGAAAACATCTATCATAGCCCTACATTCTCGTGTTGATACAAACCAACGAGTGATTCTTGGAGCTGGCCACCCTCCAAATATATATAAAAAAAATTATTAAGTGATAACTTAAGTTATTTATTAAGCAATAACTTAATAAATAACTTAATTTCTGATGTGAAATCCGGACTTCATTCATCTTGGAGACCTATAAAACCACACAAGACTAAAGCAGTTATTTGAATAAGCAGACGTTTGTCTAGTTAGTTACTTTACCTTCAGAATTTATTTAATAGGAGTGGCATCAACAAGGTTTGATCCTAGACTCTTACTAGACTGTGTCTGAGGAGGAGGGGCTCCTGAATTCATCGGTATTTACTTTAACTTGATACAATCTAGAGAGACTAAGTCAGAGACTGTGCAAGGATTTGACCCCCTAACCGGGATTGGCTCCATAATAGTTTGTATGTTTGCAAAAACTCACGACAAACAACGACGTTCTGTTCATTTAGTAATACATTTGCGTTCGTTTTGGACAGCATTATATTTATTTCTTAGATCTCGATTCTTATTCTCAACAACTAACTTCGAAACAACTAATAATAATAATCAAATCATAAGAGACCATCTATTGTGCATATTGCTGGTTAAATATATGTAGTGAGTAAACCAATTGTAGTTCACACGTTACATAATATCAGCAAAATAAACGAATGAAATGAATGAAAATAAACTTACAGCTCTGGTTTCATACAGAACCAACCTCTGGATTCCACTGATCACAGCCGCTGTGTGAGGCATTTCTGTTTGTATTTTTGGACCACAGAACACTAAAAACAGGAAGATCTGCAGAGGCGATTCAGTTTGTTAGCCACATCATGTTGGTGCCGCCATTGAATGAACATCAGCTCAACGTTCACGACTAGTTACTCACCAGAAACTGAGCAGTGTCTTGAGCCCCATTGAGATTAAATTGTTTTATGACATTTTACATTGCTAGTTGGAATAACGAGCAGGCGAGGATCTTAAAAAGCTAGCAAGAAGCATTGTCCAGCATATGAATTTGTTTTAGTCAGGTGACTCTCACGACTGTCACGACGTCAGCTGCTACGGTGGCTTGTTGAGGCCAAACTACAAGAAGAAACCAAACCAAAAATATTGGGCAGCAAATCGGGGAAACATACGTTTGTCCAAGCCGTTGCTTTAACATCGTCGGTACATTATGAGGACAAGTCTACTCACGTTTGGGAAGGAAAGTGATTTTGCATTCCCGTACAATCGAACACACTCGGAAACGTCACAACGCATTAACTGTGAATTGTGTACTTGAGGTGAGCATTAAGAACATATTCTTGAAAAATGCATCACTTGTTATCCGTTAAAAAAAGAAGACATAACTTGAGCAAGGAGTAGAAATACAGTGTTAACATTGCAAAATCGATAATTTAACACTTACGGTACTACCGTGTAACTAATTCAAGATACGACTTATAACAATCAATGAAATATCTTTTGTGAATATCAAATTGTCAAAAATAATGTGAAACAAATATTTATTACAAAATAACATGAACAATATTAACTAAAAAGATGAATGAGTTAAATTTGAAATGACAGAAATGTAAGCAAATATAGGACCAAAAATAAGGATCGGAAACAAGTAATTATTGTACACAACTAGGTTTCTAACTGCTTTTTTTTCCCCCGGATTCTTCAAATTTTCGAACTTCTGAAGAGGCCTTGAACGCACCATGCAGGACCTGTTGTGTTGTTGTGCTTGTTGCCATGACGACTCCTGACCCTGGCGCCGCAGGAAAGAAGTTGTGATGTTCACTTCTGTTTTTTGCTTTTTTTTTTTGTGGTTGTTTATGCGCCGTTTGGATACGTGACATAATCCTGGTGGTTTGGAAGTGCAGGCGCCTTAACTTGCAGGTATTTTGCTCTGGGATCATTTGCTTTTGGATTAATTAAACCGTCATGTAATGCTTATGTCTATCATGTCTGACTTTGATGCTGCAGTGATAGGGTTCTGGTGGGACTTTGACTGAGTTCTGACCCGAGTCAACACGACTTTGATGATGTTCTGAGGAGGAGGCGACTAAATAGCTGTTGTGGGAATTTTAAATTCATTCCACAACAGGAAGTGATGGACTCCAGCTGAGTATTTTCTCAGCATGAAATACAGCCATTTATTTTAATGTCTGTCCTTTATTATTATTATTGTGCGTGAAGAGGTTTTAAAATGGACCTGACTGTGGAGATAGACATACCTCAATGTAAAGGTGAGAAATCTGATGACCTCTGAAGTTAATTTGGAACAAAACATTGGTAATAATTCATATTTTTCTTGCATTCAGACTGGAAAGAGACTCCGGTGTCTTTTGTGGACAACCTGATCGAAGATGAAGCTGAAAGAAAAAGCTTCACCAAACCTATATGTTTTATTGTCATTGGAAAGCCGGTAAGCAAATTTAGTCACATAGCATATGCTTATTTTGTGTTACTTATACTGGCAAATGCGTTGTCTGTTCCAGGGCGTGGGCAAATCTACACTGGCCAGGAAGATAGCCGAGTCCTGGAATTGTATTTTGATCGATGGTGAGTTCAGTAAAGTAACATTACTGCTTCAAAGAAAAGTTCATTATTATTCCAACACAACATGTTGTACATGAAGTTAATGCCATTTAAATCGGGACAAATATATATAATTCAGGACAAGTATATTAACATCAGTAGTTTTCTGTAAATGACATTACTTAAAAGGTTGAGGTCACTCAACTTTTTTTAACCTTTTGGGAATTTCTCTTCAGAGATCAATAAAGTATCTATCTATCTATCTATCTATCTACTCCAAGTGTATCTGAGCTGTCACACATTCGATGATTAAATAGTTCTTTAACCATGTTCTCCGAATAAATACCCAACTGACTTACTGAGCAGCCTTATTTTCAAAACGTTTCTTACATTTTGAGTGAGAAATTTATAGCAATTTGCTCCATAGTTTAATTTAAAACTCAGTTAAAATTAATTTTACATGTTTGTTTTTGTAATTAAATTAAATGTAATTGTAATTAAAGCCTTTTTCTTATGCATTTTATTGTTGTTAATTTATATAGTTATTTATTTTTATTATTAGCACTACATTTTTTTCTTTAAATGTGTTTTTTATTTGTTGTTGGTTTTTTTGTTCACTTATATGATTTATCTAAATTTTGTCATGTAAAATTGTATCACTTAAATTTTATGAACTTAAAAAGAAGTAGGACTGGTTTGTAAGTCTTTTTAAGTTTCTTTTGAATTATTCAGTCTTTTTTATTGCACTTGTGTATAACATCTGTTATTTATGTACTATGTTGCTGTGATGTTTGTTTTGTTACGGTTCATTTCGCTTTCATTATTGGATGTTATTCCCATACTATTATTTTGTTTTTTACTGATGCTTGAATTTGTTTTGAGAACAATAACATTCATTTTATTATCATAGGGATGTGTTCTTAATGCAAATGTTCAGATGAGCTGCGTGTCTAATGCGAGTATTAACTGCCAATATTGAATTGTGAATATTTATTTCAGACACTGAACTCATCGACACACACATGAAAAGTACTACAAACGAAGGGATTGCTGTGAGTTTCCGGAAAACATTTCATGTTGTTCATTTATCGCTGTTTCCTTCTTCGTCAACGTCTTAGTTCAACTTCTGAGAGGGTTAAACTTAACCTTTTCCCAGCTCTTGGACGTCCTCTCTGACGGCAGAAGTGTTCCGGACGAGATGGTGCTGCAGCTCATCATAGCCCGACTGAAGTGCACTGATATCGACCACTACGGTGAAACCTGCAGCCTCTCTCATCCATACTACATTCAAAGGCGTCACTAAGAATGTGATTTAATGCAGGCTATGTTCTGAGCTGCCTGCCCTTCATGTCAGAGGACATCATGACCATTCAGGAGCAGATCGATCTGGTCATGAATCTCAAGCTGATCCCAGATTTTATCATCAATATCAAGGTCTGCTTTTTAACTCAAGCGCCGTGCTTCATGTCTGTCATCTTCACCTCCGTATCTTTGTCTCCAGTGTGATGACCAGGATCTGGTAGACAGGCTGTCAGGTCTGAAGCAGGACCCCAGAACTGGGCTGCTCTACACCAGGGAGCAGTGGAAGTACGAAGACGTGTTTTGTCAAACGGAAAATGAAGATGGAGACGACGAGGAAGAAGAGGAGAAGATGGAAGAGGTGGATTTGGGGGACTTTGGTGGGGAGATGCACTGAAAAATCTCATGGGCCCTTAATATATATCTGAGAGAATCAGGATAACAAAAGAAGATGAGAGAAATGAATAAGACACCTCTCATGGACCTGGGACATGCAAATCAAGTTCAAACTGATGTTTAAAATACGGATTAAAAAACATTTAAAAAATAATAATATTCAGTCCTTCAGGGACCAGGCTCTTCAGCAGAGTGCAGTAATACTTCTCACTAGGTTTAATCCTACGTGAACGATAATATGATTATTATTGAAAACATTCACTCCCACGTGCATCACTGACTTGCGTCATGCAGCCTGCAGAACCGCTACTGGAGAAAAGCACCATCGACCAGATGGTTTGGGTGCCGGAACACTTGACAGCAAGCGCTTCTCAGAGGATCAAGCAGTACAAGGACTCCATGCTCCGACCGTTGGAGGTGGGATCAAAGCTTGATATAAAGTTAAACAAAAAACATTTTTTAAACATTTGAAACTGTAAAACTGTGACTCAGGACTACATGATCAACCACAACCCTCTGTTCCTGCTGGAGCTGGACGGAAAAACCTCACCAGAACAGCTACAGTCGGTGAGAGAGGAAGCACCTTGGAGAATTGAAAAACTGTTGCTCAACTCAGCTGTCTGATGGTTCCCACAGTATGTCATGTCCCGGCTGGAGTCCATGGCCATACAGAGAGTTCCTGTCCCAATGCTTCTGCAGCAGGACGATGAGGAGCTCCCGGAGGACATCACCACCGTCAGCCATGACTTGATTTTGTCCACATATTTCCACGTGATGTTGACCCTTTGGCTGTCTTCTCCAGGAGGACCTGTACAGAATCATGTCCTCCAGAACGCTGGTTCCTGGCTTCAGATGGAGGAGAAGCCGCTGGGGTCGGATATGTCCGGTTGCTCTGAGAGAGGGCAAAGTTGTTCAAGGCAAACCCGAGTTCCCAGTCGGGTGAGCGCTCCTCTTTCCAAACAAACGAGTCATCTCAATGGGGTTCCTTCTGACTGTCAGCTCTCTCCTCAGCTTCCACGACAAACTCTACATCCTCTCATGTCAAGAAGCTTATCAAAAGTTCCTCGCAAACCCCCGTAGATATCTGCTCCCTCCGATGCCCAGAAAGCCCTGCAGGATTGCCATCATCGGACCCCCCATGTCGGGGAAGTCCACCCTGTGTAAACTGCTGGCAGAGCACTATGAGGCGGTGGTCCTGGATGTGGTGGAACTGGCTCGGCCCATTCTGCAGCAGTCGGAGGAGGAGAGGCTGGAGAAGATTCGAGAGGAGACTATACAGTTGGCCATAGAGAAGGTCAAGAGGAAGTACGAGGGGCAGGACATCACAGGTGAGGAGGGGCATGTTGAAATGTCTATTTCTAAGGTGTGCATTGATGCAACAAATCAGTTGATCACAAAATTATCTCATATCTTAACCTCTTCTCTCCTCCCCTCTCATTTCCTCCCTCCTCTTCTCTTCTCCTTTCATGTCCTCTCCTCACCTCTCCTCCCCTCTCCTGACCTCTTCTCTCCTCTCCTCTCATTCCCTCCCTCTTCTTCTCTTCTCTTCTCTTCTCATGTCCTCTCCTCTCCTGTCCTCTCCTCTCCTCTCCTCTCTTCTCCTCTCCTCTCCTCTCCTCCCCTCTCCTGACCTCTTCTCTCCTCCACTCCCATTCCCTCCCTCTTCTTCTCTTCTCTTCCCATGTGCTCTCCTCTCCTCTCTTGTCCTCTCCTCTCCTCTCCTCTCCTCTCCTCTCCTCTCCTCTCCTCTCCTCTCCTCTCCTCTCCTCTCCTCCCCTCTCCTGACCTCTTCTCTCCTCCCCTCTCATTCCCTCCCTCTTCTTCTCTTCTCTTCTCTTCTCTTCTCTTCTCTTCTCTTCTCTTCTCATGTGCTCTCCCCTCCTCTCCTCTCCTCTCCTCTCCTCTCCTCTCCTCTCCTCTCCTCTCCTCTTCTCTGCTCCCCTCTCATTCCCTCCCTCTTCTTCTCTTCTCTTCTCTTCTCTTCTCTTCTCTTCTCTTCTCTTCTCTTCTCTTCTCTTCTCTTCTCTTCTCATGTCCTCTCCTCTCCTGTCCTCTCCTCTCCTCTCCTCTCCTCTCCTCTCCTCTCCTCTCCTCTCCTCTCCTCTCCTCTCCTCTCCTCTCCTCTCCACACTTCTCCTCTCCTCTCCTCTCCTCTCCTCTCCTCTCCTCTCCTCTCCTCTCCTCTCCTCTCCTCTCCTTTCCTTCCTCTTCCTCTCCTTTTTCCTCCTCACCTCTCCTCTCACTGTTTGAGATGGTGATTGTAATACTTCTTCATGTTTGTTCTCAGTGATGGAGGACCATCCAGAAGTGGTGGAAGTCATCGCCAGCACCCTGGAGGAGGCCAGACATAGGAAGAGATCTCCCTCAGACGTCTACGTGGAGGTCGCGTTGAAGCACATTAAAGCGGTAAAGCACGATTTAACATGAGCTCTCAATGAAGCCAGGATTTGGCGTGAGATCCTGTAAAGCCGTGACTCGGCATTGATCCACCGCAGTACAGCAGCTAGTGCCCTGAATGTTGAGTGACAAATGGCGCTTGGTCTCAGTAGATTGAAGAGGCCACTTGTGACTCCAGAGCCTGGACCGGCTGGGTGCTCGATAACTTCCCCTACAACATCTCACAAGTGGACACATTCACTCAGTCAGACGTCAAAATTGACACCATCTTCTGCCTCAGGGACAACGGTGATGAGAGTAAGCGACAACTTTATTTCTTTTTATAAACTCTTATTTCCTCCCCAACAATGGCATCTTCATTTCAACGTATCTTCAGTTATACGTCGATATAACAAGAGAAAGAAGATAAGAGAAATGCGACTGCAAAAGCAAGAGGAGGGTCTGTAAGTGCTCATGGCTACATTTGAAATCATTCAGTCCGCTAAAGTCCTCTTCTGTGTCAGAGACGAGCCAGAGCCAGAGTCTGAAGACATCCCACCGGTCGATGACGAACCAGAAGGTAACGGCTGCCGGTGGAAAAAAAACCCATCCGGCTTTGACTTACTCGCTGTTTTCTACAGAGTTCAACCCCAAGGATTTCAAAAAGCGCTATCACAATTTTATATCCGACTGGAAAAAAGTCACGTCCACTCTGAAGGTGGACCACACGTTTCTGGACATCGCTGGACGGACACCCAACCACCACAAGAACGAGATAGTCAGGCAGCTGGAGAGTAAGTTGTTGCTTTAACCCAGACCCTCAGATCAGACGACTCATTCCCCTCACGTGGTGCAGATGATTTCAAGTACACACCGTGGGAGCTGTCCACCGTGGACCTGGATGAAGAGAGGGAGGACAACGATGCTCTGGAAGAGCTGGAACGAGCAGTGAAAGCACAGCAGAATAACAGAGAGGGCGACAATGAGGTCAGCAAAGACATGTTTTTTTGTGTAATCTAAATTCAATGTTTAAGACTATCTTTATTTTTTAAATTTCTATTGTTTGCTATTCATAAATATTACATTATTATAGTTGTTCCTGTTGGAAATCAGAGTCTCTATAATGCTGCCGTTTCTTCCTATCATTCTTCTGCCCATGATCCAAAGCGAGGCGACGTGGAGGAGAAAAGACTTCTGGGTGACACGCTTCACTTCTGCCCAGTGTCCCTGAAGCAACACAACGTCGTGGTGGCCTGCACGGACGACATCGCTGCCAAGTACAGGGAGAAAACCTACTACTTCTCCAGTATCGAGGCCATGGAGACCTTTTTGAAAAGTCCTGACCAGTTTGTGGCCAAGCATGAACCTCTGAAGGTAAAACGTCAGTTTGAAGATGAACTCAGCCTGAACATGTTTGTTGTTCCCTTCCAGCCTCCTGCTCTTCGGGTCATCCTGCTGGGGACACGAGGGTCTGGGAAGACCACTCAGGGCAAGTGGCTGGCAGAGCACTTTGGGCTTTTTTACATCCAGTTTCGGGAGCAGCTGCAGGCGCTCATCATGGCCAAGACACGGCAGGAGATTCCTCGGATGGATGAGGTGGAGGACACGGAGGAGGCGGACAATTTGGAGATACTGATCAAGAAGGCCAAGGGGGAGGAGATCGTGGAGGCGGTCAGCGCTTCAGATGACGCAGAGGTCAGAAGCTTTTAAAACACTATCACAAAACAAAAAAGTGCTGAGTTGTGTCACAAACATTTCCTTTCATTCACTGAGGGTTTTAAGTCTTTAATATACATTTATGTGAAATACATTATGAAAAGCCAGTTTCTGTTTTGTTTAAAAAAAAACATATGGATCCACATTGGTTATGTTTAGGATCTATTTGTTTTGTAAACAGAAAAACGCCAGTATCCCAATTCATTTTCAGGGTTGGTTGTAAAATGGCTATAGCTGGATTTTGGTGGTTTCATAGGTTCATTTGGATTAAGAAACGTTGAAAAAAAACTCACTTTCAATCACCTCCGGTCACATGATCTGCTCCGGTTTGACCGAATAAATCACAATACACAAATGAATCAGTGAAATAAAACAGCTTTCAAGTGATGAAGGTGATTTTAAATGTGGCCCTACCAACGTTTTGAAGGTTTTCTCTGTCACGTCCTCTTCATCGAGTCTCCTGCGTGTGTGTTGCAGACGCTACGTGACGCATCTGCTGTCCGATTGAACCAGTTGCACGCCGAATACCATACATACTGTAAAAAATACCAATAAACATACAATTATGAAGATTAGATCCATGTATGGAAATAGTATTGGGTGGAACATTAAAATAAAAAACACAAGTTTTTCGTAAATATGTTATTTGCCTCATTTTTCTACTGTAAAGGTACAACTTTTTATAATGTATTTATAATGTTATTTGTTAAGGTTTTAGTATTTTCTTATTTATTAAAGTATGTTCCCTAATATTCCTTACAGTTCTTTCAACTCTAATTATTCCCCATTGTTACTGCTTCATTGTAAAATGTGTTTTACAATACATATTTAAGTCCTTTTATTTTCTCTTGGCAGGAGATGGGACTCGATGAGGATGAGAAACATATCATGACCTACCTGTCTGAAGGAGCTCCTCTGCCACCAAAGCTACTGGACACAGTTGTTGCACCGTTCTGGACCAAAGAACCCTACATGTAGTCATAAACACCAGCTTCATATCTTGATTCATGACCTGAGCTGCACTGAAGTTGCCCTCTGCGTTCTCAGGTCAACAGGTTTCATCCTGGAGGGCTTCCTCCAGAACCCTGAGGAGGTGCAGTACATGCTGCAGAGGCAGCTCTTCCCAGACGTGGTGGTGGTGATGACGATGGCGGTGATCGACGTGCAGAGGCGCCTGCTGCCCGGGTACATGCAGAGATGGCGAGAATATCGCAGCTTCATCCGATCGCAGCAGAGAATTTTGCACGAGCTGCGGAAGAAAGCCCGGGTATTACAACACCACAGGTTTCCTTCCCGAAACTCTCTTGGAAGTCACATCAGTGTGTGTCGCTGGCCTCGGTGTAGGAGGAGAGCATTGCTCAGAGACGGGCTGAACTGCTGTCGGAGAGAGTGGAGGTCAAGAAGTCGGACTATTTTGAGGAGGAAGAGCAGCCGGCCAACACTGAGGAGGAGGTGCAAGCCCTGCTGGAGGAGGAGTTCCCCTCCGATGAGGAGAACGAGGAGAACGATGCCGAGGAGTCGGAGGCCACTGCTACCGAGCGGCTGGAGATGGCGATAGAGAAGCGCTTTGTGGCAGATGAAAACATCCTTTTGACTGTGACGGTAACAACAATGAAAGAAAAGCAAATGCCAAGTCTGCGTGAGCGCGTGTCTGTGTCCTGCACATTGTTTCCCTGAAAGAAGGCGTCCATTCAAACATGCCTGTTTCTCTATTGTGAATGAGTGGTGACCTCAGATAACCCCTGTGGGAGCAGCACTACCCACCTGTTGGGAAGCTCAATTTTAGATTAGAACTAAAGTGTAATGAAGCATTAATGCCTCTACAGTAGGTCACACTCTCCACTATAAATATATACAGTATATATACTTATATACTGTATATATATATATACTGTATATATTTATATATATATATATATAGCTTTTTTAGATCTGATTTTACTTTTATGAGCAGCTCCTTCAAAATAAAAGCTTGGAAAATCAATAAACTTTTTGGGTTGATACCCTGGGACTTTACTTTATTCAGTATTTGTATCTTTCTCACCAGGACCTGCTGAGCGAACAGAACATCCCCATCGTCTCCATAAATGCGTTCCGCAAACTGAACATCGTGCGACATCAGCTGCTGCAGAGAATCAAGCCACTGCTGTCGAACAGAGAGTCACTCTTCCAACGATGCCAACCCATCCAGTACATCCTGGCGCACAAACTCCTGGCGTCTTCCTTCAAGTTCCACAGCGGCTTCGGCTGCTTGGACCCCGTCAAAGTAAGTTAGACGCTCCAGATGAAGAGAGGTGTGAAAACATTGTGCAATTCTCCATGTTTTGCTGCTGCAGAGATACAACGAAGGAGATGTGATCCAGCCTCTGCAGTGGCCCCTCGACACCACCTACCCGCTCCTCTTCCACCAGTATATCTATTTCTTCGCCAATAGAGAAAACCGAGACGCATTTTCTCTCAATCCGCTGAAATATCTTCGGCAGAGGAAACCATACCCATCCCTTCCTGTCAGATTAGCTATTGTGGGACCACCCAAATCTGGGAAAACCACAGGTACCCCACACACATATGGGTGCTATCACAGGTCTTTACATGTTATCTGGTTCTCTTGTCTCACCTGCAGTCGCCAAGGTGTTTGCTCAGAAGTACGGTTTGGCTCGACTCTCCATCGGCAGCGTCATGCGCATGGTGCTCAACGCTCAGGAGAACAGCTACCTGGCCGTCCAGATGAAGAAGCACCTGCACTTGGGCCTGGTGGTGCCGGATGAACTGGCCATCGAGTGTCTGCAGGTGGCTCTCATGAGTCTAGTCTGCTGCACTAAAGGGTACAACGGAAATCCATTTCTATATTGCTCTATATTTATTCCGAGTCCTGTACAGTAGAGGTGGCGACACTTGCAGTGCATTATGGGAGTTATGATGTGGCAGGTGGGAGTGTCCTGGGTGTCCCTCACTTCTCATGCCTCTATAGGCTCCAACTCCCCGCTGACCCTGAAACTGAACTGGTGGAGGACAGAGAATGAAGGAGATTCCTGTGCTCTGTTTGCAGATATATTTTAGATGGGTATCCAAAAACTGTCAAGCAGGCAGAGATGATGGCGTCCCTGAGCATCATCCCCATGTTGGTGATAGAAATTGAGCTGGACACGGTGGAGATGTTGAGGAGGGGCAAGGTGGACAAGGAGAACCCGAACAAGTAAGACTTCACTATAGTTAGAATTATTAATGTATAGGTAGATTCGATGGTTACACTGTGTATAAATTCAATCGTTATAATAATAATATCTATAATGACCTAATATAGCATACAAAGGCTTGAACTACGCCAAGTTCGATCACTTATTTTACTGTATGGTCACTGCATTTTTCCCTTAGCCAGCAGCGTATAAAAGATTAGATTAAATATTTAGATTAAATATTTTTAATTTGAATTTATTTAATTTTAATTTTTACATCCACAAACGTAATTTTCTTTTTTTTTTATTTTTCTGTTGTATATACAGAAGATAAAGACCTGTCCAAGTTATAGCTGTATAAAAAATAAATACAGTGTTTTGTCTTTAACTCTGGTAAATAAATAAATAAGAATAATCAATAAATAAGAGTTAAATTGTCAAAGCAGGGTTTTTAAAGCACATACATCGTAAGGATTACTTAACGGTAAATGCCATGTTATTAATACAAATTATACAAAAAAGCATAAATTTGTATAAATTGTCAATAAAAGTAAAGAAATGTCTATGATGATTAATATGCAAATTAAACTCACTTAAAAGATGAAGTAGCAGTAAATATTAAGACAAAATAACACTCAACTACAGTAAAATCTCCATTAAACAGCATGAATAAAACATTAAGAAACAATAAATGTGAAATCATTACTACAAAAATAAAAAGATATTTACTGCATACAAACAGGGAGCATTTTTATTAATCTTATTTTATTTGGATTTTGGGCTCTACTCTAGGTTTTTGATTGACTGTCCGTATGTTTGTGAATAAAATCAGTGGAAGTGTTCAGATATGAGACTCTTCTGCATGAATCAGGCCTCACCTGATGCAGGACAGCCCAGAGAACCTGCACACTCGGAACGCCTGCTACAAACAGGAACTGCATTGTCTGAGGCAACACTACCAACTCCAGTACCGAAACTGGATCCGGCTGAACGGCTTGAAGAGCAAGTGGTGCATCTGGGAAAGCATCGTGAAAGAGACCAGCGTCAGCATGAAGTACATCCACACCTTCGTGGAGAGAATCAATAACGGTGAGTAGTTTAACACGGATGTGAAGCTGAGGATCCGTGTTGAGCTGAGTTCCTCTCCCTGAAGGTCAAGCCGCATGCATCCACAGACTGTGTGTGAAACCTGTCGAGCTGTACGCTCGCCTGGGGGAGTTCAAGCTCTACTGTCCCGTGTGTCTGGCCCTGCACTACCATCTCAAGGACGGTTCTGAAAACGAGTACCTGAAGAACGCGGCTGAATACAGGGCGAAGTACTACAAGATGTGCGACAGAGATCACTTGGAGGTCGGTGTGTTAAGATACTGCAGAAAAATGAGGCTGAAAGTTGCTGAGGAACCTGTTCTTTCTCAGATGTTCCTGACCTCTCCGGACGAATTCATCCCTCCCAACTGTCCGTATCAACTTCCTGAGGACCACCTGCTTCCCAAAAAACTGACTGAGGCAGACGTGAAGGAGAGATTCCCACAGCAGGTTGAGCTGAAGGGATTCTGTCCAGTCACTTATCTCGACGGCCACAAAAGGTCAGGCAGATCGACCGCGATCCACCGCTGGCTCCCTAACTTTCTATTCACTGTAGATATGAAGCTTTAACCCCAGGAAGCATCAAGTACGCCGTGGAATACCTCGGTCGAATCTACATTTGCCAGTCCATGGAAAAGCAGTACAAGTTTTTAAGGTCTGAAACAATAGAAGTGTATTGATCAGAGCGTTTCAATGTTAATAATGTCATTTTTTTTCCCAAGGTCTCCTCATGATTACGCCAACCATACACTCCCGTGTAAAGTCCCGCCCCTGACTGAGCCCGTGCCCCTCACTTCACTTCCTATACTGGGCTACCTGGAGCAGGTCCGAGCTGAAGCACCGCGGACTGAGTCCGGAACTTTTTCCTCATCGTCTGAATGACATTTTTCAGGGAATCGCAGTTGCTGCTACCAAGGCCATGACGGCGGTTGGATGCCTCAAACCCAAGTATCCGTTTCTCAACGTGCAGCGCTCGGCGCTCATCTATGTGGCCTTCTATCTGAAAGGTGGGATTGTTTCACACACTCTCCACAACATCTGGAGACATGTTTTGTGAGCCATTTGTGGAAGCCAAAACATTTTAGTAAACTGGTTTAAAAACAAACAAGAAATGGGGCCAAGAATTGAGGGACACTACTCTTAAACAGACAAGTTGTTTGATATAAATAAGGCATTTTGTGTTGAACACTAACTCACCTCCTTTTGTGTGATTAAAATGTGTGCTACTTTTGTGATGGTAATTAAACGTGTAATTCTGTCATCCAAATCACTGTGCAGCCTTCAACCACAAGAGCAAAGACCACGTTCGTCAGAAGTACAAGAAGAAGCTGGCCGTGTTTGAGGAGACGTGTGAGCTGATCCCCTACCTGAGCTCCGCCATGAAGCCTGGCTATAAACTCACCAACGAACGGCCGATTGACTTTGAATACAAGCTGAAGAGGTTCCTAGCCTTGGGGGAGGGGCCAGCGGCCCACGGCCTGCAGTAGCTCTCGCTCCAAAACCAGAAGCAAATAAACATTTATTTCCCATGATTAAACTTCTCTCTTGTTTATTTGGTGCAGCAACAACTGACAACAATTCCCTTGTTTACATTCCACTTGTGCTCTGAACTTGTCCGGCTGGTTTTACTGACGTCACTTCAAAACACTGCGTCATCTTGTAGGTGTATTTTTGGACCTTAGAGTTTACATTCTAACCACAATAGAACCCAACATAACTACGGGGAGTTGCTTTTGTTTGTGCTTTGATGATCCCGTATCAACAGGAGGTGAGGTCTATTCCATGGAACCTTTTTTTCATTTTAAGAATGAAAGAAATCGTGCTCAGTATAGTAGTTAGAAAATAGATTTTAATCTAGTGATAACAGAGATACTTAGCAGATACAGGTCCAATACTGCTCAGCTGGAGAAAGATGTGCTTGTTCTGGCAGCTGTTTGACAGCGTGACACGACAAGACCGTAATAACTGAAGAGAAAAATCACATCAAGTGATTGACAAGCATTTCATATACGTTTTTTTATGTATACAAAGCAGTATAAAACAAGTACAATAATGGACAGTCAACAAGGGTGTAAACATTTTTTGTGTATATGTGCTTTTTCATGACGCCAGCGTCACCACGAGTCGGATCAACCGGACCTGCCATAGTCGAGGCAGAGTTTAGAAATCATTAAAAAAAAAAAAAAACATACTCGGCTTTGAGTATTCTACCCTTTAGGAACTCTACATCTGTATGCTAGCGTACAAAGAAAACTGCAGACCAATGCCACGCTATCTACTCAGGGCTTTTGTAACAGAGCACCATGTGGATATTGGGGTTTTCTCCGCGTCACTCCCGCTCTACTGTCTGTGTTGGTCCCTGTCGTAGAGCTGGCTGAAGTCAGGAGGCACGGCGGGTTTCAGCAGCGACGCGGGACGCAGAGATGTCTCCACTCTTCCACTAGCCAGAGCCAGCTCCTGTAGCAGTACTGAGGAAGCCCCCATCTCGGGGCGGAGTCTCCAAAGGTCTCCAGCTCGGAGCTCAAGTGCTTACTTAGAAATGTGTTTGCCAGCTTTGTGTTCATTTAAATGGCTGCCAGCATGGAGAAAGTTCGGCGATCCGGGAAAACCAAATCCTAGTTTCATTTGTTTTCCGAGGAAAGCTGCTCCAAAAGAGGGTTGCCCTCGTTCTCTGGTGTTTTGACGCTGTCGGTCCTCACGATGCAGGTGGGCCGGTGCAGGTTGAGCATCACCATGAGCTGCTGCCTCTCAAGGCGGAGCTCCTCGATCTGAGCCTTCAGCTCCGAGTTCACCATCTCCAGACGCTCCGATTCCTACATGAACACCACCACAACATGAGTCGCTGACCAACCAGGTTTCCATATAAGGCAAGACAAAACGTGCGGGAGAACATGAAAGCGAGCTTTCGTTATCGATAAAATAACATTTTGAGTAAAGATAATATCCCCTGAAGAAATGCATCCTGTTGAAGCGACGCTGGCCATAATAAGCAACAGAATCGAGTTACGGTGCAGGTCAAACCCGAGCTTGCGTCAACATGACTATGTAACTTCTGACATTTGTCAAACAGCTTGAGCAGCAGTTGTCGGGTGAGCTGAGGTCGTGTGACTGTTGTAAACTCATCGGCGTGTGGAGCTGTGTCATCAACTCACCCTTTGGAGAAAGTCTGTGCGCTCCTTCTTCTTGTTTCGGCATCTTGCTGCCGCCACTTTGTTTTTCTCTCTTCTCCTTTTCCTCCTTTCTTCGTCTTCATCCATCTGCAAACACAAAACACAATTTGAAAAACACTGAATCTTAAATATAATGATAGAGTGTAATTATTTGATTCAAAATTCCACAAAGAGTACATTGATATAAAATCAACTAAAGTCATAATTTAGTCAGCCACTAGATGGAGCCAAGTAAACCGCCACGTTCAAGCGGAGGCCACGTTGTCTCCAACCACGTACAACACGTTTTTCCTGTGCTGTTAAGTCAAACATTTCCTGTGACTGTCAGGAAGCATTTTCTTATGTTCCCATTCATTTTATTGACCTGGACAAGAAGCACATTCAGCCCTCTGTCTTACTGCATTTTACTGGCCGTGAAGACTCACAATGGCACATCAATCCCAAAGATCACAACCCAAGAACATGAAGCTTAATAAGGCAATAAAAAGAGAAATCCAGTGTTTGTTTAGCGAACATTCATTTCTATTGTAAAAGAAAAGTGTGATTATATAATCATGAATTTCATTTTAGTTGCATCAGTTGCCATCTTTTCTCCCTTTTATTATCTACCTCATGTTTTCCTTTTTTTTGTGTAATAAATGCGCATACTTCCTGAGAGAATATTTGGAGCTTGTTTCCTGTCGATGAGGGTTAAATCTCACCTCCGTCTTGATGGACAGCGGTCTCTTTCCAAGCCTCCCCAGGAAGTGCAGCGGCGACAGCATGGAGCCCAGCTGGCGGAAGTCGGCCAGCTTCAGTTGGTCAGTGAGCGTGGTGGCCGAGATGCCCGCCAGTGGGCCCAAGCTGGGCAGGGAACCCGCCGCCAGCGAAGGGTCAGGTATCTGTCCAGGCATCATGTCCGACCCGGCCACCACCACCGCTGTGGAGGGAGAAGAATCACAGACCATTTGAGCGACAGGTTTTGACAAGTCTTTGATACAAACCGAAACTGCCAGTGACAATAGATCACATGAGCAGCGCAAGAACAGAGTTGCAGTCATGTGACCTCTGCACTTGAATACATTACCAACTTCTAACCACAGAATGTGTACTCAACTAAAAACACACGGGTGTTTCAGGGAAACTTCGACCAACGTGTCAGACGGGAAGGAAAACCAAATACTCAGCTGTCATTCACAAACTCATCTCTCTACTTCAGAAACAGGGAGAACCAGCCACTCAAAGTCAAATCCAACAATAATCTGCGATTCAACCAATCATCACACCCAAAGTTATCCAACAACTTATTACACAAAATAATGTAAAATTATTTTAAACTGTTTAATTTAAAATGAATTAAATAGCAAAATTTCTGGTTCGATAATATGAGCTTTCAAAAAACTTGGAATATTCCGTGGAAAAATAAAAGCATAAAGAGTTAACCAATAAGCTAAAGAGAAAAAGCAAAAGAAAAAATAATATGATGGCGAAAACTTGGATGCTGGATTTTGGTTTCACAACTAGGGTCACACAGGGACAATCAGAACCTCAACATGGTTTGCTCTGATAGTTAAATGAGCTCACTGAACACACTGATCCCCAGTCACTTGATTCGGATCATTCAAAAAAAAAAAAAACATCAAGAACGGAGCAGGGGAGCCTCAGATTACACCACCACCCTTCTTCAACAATTATGGGTAGTTTGGAGAGTTCCTGACCGCAGGTTTTTTTTTTTTTTTCACGTAATGAGAGTGGAATGAGGGAGCGAGAGGAGAAAAAGGAGAACTTGTGCAGACCTAAAGGAAGTGACTGGAGAACCAAGAAGCTTCTCTAATGACTGTAAAGTAGAGCTGAATAAACATCGGATGGCATAACAAAGAACAAATGTTATAGATGGAAAGAGTGCGTTTTGGAAACCTGCCTTGCACTTTGACATGTGTCGAAACAAAGCATTGGTTTTTCTGTGAATGTCTAGTTCATCTTGGAAACTGAATGAGGCGAACAACTTGTCCAGTTCTGATGGGATAAATTGATGTTGGGGTTGCAGCCAATATTTTCATGACATTTCCTGGTGTGATTCATGAGACGCCAATTTTGTTCGAGGGCATTTGTTTCAAACCTCCGACTTAGCAGAAGAGCTGGATGTCTCTGGCGTCAGGGACACACATGTTCTTTATCAAACCCGTCAGTTGAGATACACAGAAAATTCAGATGACCCGTCTTTATGGTTGCTGATACTTCTTCATGATGTGAGGTCCGATTCTAGCGCTTCTGACACCCCATGTACTCGCACACCTACTTTACATATGCGTTCGCGGTGCGACAAAAAGAGACACTTTCTGCTGAAATAATCAAAAATATTTCGCAGGCCTCAGTGAAATCCTGCAGCTGTATGACGGCGAGGATTAGCAGCCACACCCGGGACATGAGAAGTCTGAACAGGATTGATGATATCAGTGTGACTTCATCATCAACGGCTAAATTCACACTTGTCCCTGGAGTGTGCTGAGCCGCAGCTGAACCTCCACAGGTTTGGGCGCGGACCGAACAAAGCTCCTCTCACACCGAGGCAACAAAGATGTGCATTGTGCTGCGCTCAGAAACAGCTGACTCCGCTGGTGGCTGACTCGCTGACAGCCGAGACTCTACCATAACTTAGAATACGTTTTCATTTCTCTCCCACTTGTTCTTGCCAGGGAGACAAAAAGAAAAGGAAAAAAAAGCTTTTACAAAAGCAGCAGAAGAGGTAATGAAACGTTATGTAACTATTCTAATGTGCTCCACCCTGCTTATGGGCTGGTTCGTGTTTTTACAGTTGGAGCAGAGTTTACTGCCGAGCATGAAGACAGCCACATCAAAACACAGCGAGTCAAGAGGAGATCAGTTCGGCGAAGTGATGGAGAACTGGTAAAGGTCAAAGTGTGGAGAAACTTTTTTTTCATATTGCAGCACTTACACTTCCTGCATGATAACAATGTGTACAATAATGACATTGCAAAAGTGTGTTCGAGTGGAAGTAAACATCACAATGAAACCAAAAGTCACGAGAGACTTCAGTAAGTGAGTTGCCAATAACTGCAACAGCAGGTTGCAAAGAACTAACACTGGACACAGTTTACACCGATGAGAACATGCAACACTTGGTGGTGTGTTCCCACATCTCTAACGGTCAGTACCAAGAGGGGAACCTGCCACCTCACTGACGTGTGCGGTCAGTTACGGAAACCAGCGTGTGAGCACAATATCACCAGACAATGAGAGATCTGCTCCAATGAATCACTTTGCTTAATGTTCACTGTCGGCTCGCGGCTGGATGAGGGAAATGGGAGGTCATAATGTTACGGCAGGTAAAACAAAAGAAGGGAACAAACCAACATTTTGTGTCAATTGGACGGCTCACCTTCACTTTTTCACAAGTCCTCAGGTGGGCACTATGACAATGTAGCACAAACCTGGGCTAAGTACGGCCCGGGGGCCATATGTGGCCCCTTGCCTGTGTTTTTGCGGCCCTCATGAGGTCAGACTTAAACTATATGACTGATAAGTAGTCATTTTTCTGTCATTTTTTTATCCCGTTTCCATTTTAGCCAGTACTGGTTCAACAGTAAACACAACACATGACTAAATTTTTGTTTCTTCTTTTTGTTATTGTCATTTTAGTACGTTCCTCAAAATTAATAGAAAGAAAATGCAAAACACATTTTGACATAAATTACCTTTTCATCTTCGATGTATGTATAGAAATCATAATAAAATTATGGACCAAATAAGATGCATGCAAAATGATTTTTTATAGGTTTCATGTCATATTTAGACTTCTTAATATCAACTTCTTAATATTCCATTGAACCTGGTTAATTTTGTCCTTGTTACACAAGATTTTTTTCCGTCGCTTTTCATAGTCTTGTCGCCTTTCTTTTGGCATGTTGGCCCCTCGCAACAGTCACAGTTGATAATGTGGCCCTTTAGGTAATTTAATGTGTAATGATTTATTCCTTCATGCTACGCAACTCAACTGCCTCTTCATACAATATCATCTCAAGATACCACAAATAGACAGGCTTCATTCTGAAAATTGATGAGGACCGTTTCAGATTTCTGTCTGGTCGCTGCAGTAGAACTCCTTCTGTCATTGCGGCTTCTTGTCTTCGTTGGAATGTGCGCTAAGAATCACTACGAAATCGTAGCATGCGGCGAATGGACTCCTTTGAGGAACTTAACAGTCAACTCAGAGGACTCTGCATGTACTCTTAGAACTGGAGTTACATCCAGGTAAACACCATCTTCTGAATGTACCAAAAATTGCCAGCAGGTGAAACACCATCAAACCAGATAAGACATTGCCGTAAAAGTCAGGATTGTCTTGTCTGGCTGCTCAATTTAACAACCCAAATATCACATAAACACTTAAATGTGAGTTTAATTTCGCTCAGCAGTGCGAGCCTGTCCCTCTCACTTTATCACAGAGCACATGTTTGCCTGACACGGCATACCTGCACCCCTTGAAACCAATTCCATATGACTGCTAACCTGCGTGATTTATTCGAACCAAGGACAAGTTGGTGTGTGGAGCTAGTGTCCAACGAGGCATTTTATTATTTAATTCCCCTCTCGCCTCCTCCCTCTCCGCCGCTGCATGTATGCGCCCATTTACACTGCGCTTGGCAGCGGCCTGTTGTTTTTGCTGGAGAGGAAAAGAACAAGACAGCTCTGGTCAAAATCTCGCTCAGACAAAATTCCCTCTCACTCAACTCTCTGGAGAGGAATGGAAGGTGCTGCAGAGTGGAGGAGCGCAGCAGCCGATCCAGCTGCTACACACGGAGGAGAGTGCCCGACAAAACAGCCATATATAGATGTGATGGACACGAGAAATGAATAGAAAGTTGCCATGTCAGTTCAAGATATATGAAATACAGATTGAATTTCTAAGTTTCTGCAGTTGTAAGCTACATTTAGATGACAGGAAATCTTTAATATCTTATGAAGAAATCCAAGGAACATTTTTTTTCAGATAGATATAGAATTACAATGACTCTTAATACACCCTTTAACAGAAACAATCAAAATGACAAGATTTTACACAAAAAGTTGGCCTTTTCAACAATTTCACGCCAAAAAAAAAAGTGTTTCCAAAAGTCATGACTTGGTTCTTCCAGCATGTGCTCAACAGGAAACCAAAAAGTTTGCTGGTTTCCCCTCCCACTCCACCAAAATATAACGTTTTACTTCCTTAAGAGGATGTATAAAACATTTCCAATTGTGATGACTTGACTCGGTGTATGAAAGCGACCCGGAATCCGTTGGTTCTGTGGGGCGGTATAGGGAGGAAAACCCCTAATTCCTCGGCACGGCCAGTCCAAACATGCTGCTGCCAGAACACACAGACGAACACGCTGACACACCGCCCTCGTATAGGTCTGCATGACATCACGTCACGTTTGGAAACAGAAAACACTGCTGGAGGCCTTTGACAAGACAAAAGGTGGAATCTCAGATGAGATACCTGTCGACCACGAGACACGGCGATGAGTCGCACGTCATTCCAGACGACCTCGGCTGCTCAAGTAAACTACACCACAGACGTGAGTGGATCCCTTGACAAAAGTCTGATCGTCTCCCGTCTGAGAATTCCCCAGTCGGGCTGCGGGGCACGAAACCCGCGTGGAAGCCTCAGGAGGGAAACCTAATGCTCCACTGTAGGAGACGAAAGCAATAAACATTCAAACTCATTATACGACTCTGATGAAGATGAAGAAGAGAGCAGTCTGCTTCCTCTTCGAGTTCTTTAGCTGTGACATGTCAGAGTGACTCGTAAGAACGCCAGCAAAAGGAGAAGACAAAGCCAAAATGAGTCTCTGATGACTTGTCATGACGTTTTGACCCGACTCACATAATGACAATGAAAAGATCAGACTCGGATAATGTGAGGTCGAGGACTTGTGAAAGTACTAGTGGGGTTTTCTTTAAGCCAGTAAATTGTGAGGAAATTGTAGATGAGAAGACTCTGTAGTCTTCTTCTTGCAGCATCAGGGGTTGCCAGAGCAAGTCCTCCTCTTCAACCTTAACTGACTCTCCCTCCCATCACAGATCCTGCCTCCGGTTTCCCGTGGCACTTAACGTTAACAGAAAATCTGCTTGGAGAAAAAGAAAAAAATAAAAAGTCACAACGCAACAACGGAACCAGATGTTGATCTTATTGGAAATAGGACCAAGACGAAGGAGCTCTCAACACAAGACTTTCAACGCCTCTTTCAGGAGCAAACACAAAGCTGCAAACGTCTCTCACTCACCGTCTCACACAGCCATACCATTTAACCCCAAAATAAAACAGAAAGAACTCAGTGTGAGACAAGCACAGCAAGGTTCTACACCACCTTGACTAACAGATTTTCTGCAGAAAACCCTCTCGCCTTCCAGTCATCTCCATCTGTTCCCCCACGACTGCACTCTCCTCCTCACCTCCTTTCATCTATCGTTGTTCTCAATGACTGACTCCTAAATTCTTCTCATTCACACACACACACACACACACCGACTTGCCCTAATCCTCTTCTCCCTGGCTTCTCCTCCACCTCCAAACACAGCATCCCACACCTCAGCAGTGATGCACTCAGACAACAACTATGTTTGGCATGATCATACTAACAAAACCATAAAACAAACTGTGTGAAAACTTCCAGGAGGAAACTCGTATAAGCCTGCGTGCAACAACTCAGATATTTTTACAGCATGAAACCTCCATCGCTTGAAGAGAATTGCCAAAATTTGGGTGTTTTTCTCTGCTTTTCTCGTCAGGCGGCCAGAAGCGGAGGATTAGTGGTCAGTGTGTGATGATGCAACGGCGTCACTGGGCTCCAGCAGCCGAGCAGGGAAGCCAGTTCCACAACTTTCAGTCTCAAACAAAGACACTGACTCAGGCCAGCGGTGGTGCGGGCACCGCTGCCTTTCGGACCTCTCTGTGGGGAGAGGAGCACGAGCCAAGGGTGTGGAAAGGAAATGTCATGTATTAGTTAAAAAATACAGAACCCCTTCTTGGCCCAAGCCCAAGAGTAATCCAGAGCTATAAGGAGCCATAGTGTGGGTACGCTTCCTTGAGGTGAAGACAGAACATCCTATGTATCAACTCTGCACTGGGTTCTTTTTTTTTTTTCCATGTCCAAATGTATCCATTTCCGGAGTCATTCCTGAGGACAATTTGCAGTTCTCAGGAATTCAGCTCCATACCGACCGCCAGGAGAAAGACTTGAGGCCCTATTATCCTCGTCCCCTATAGAGACGGTGAAAGAGGAGAGCAGGGTGTTGTCCGGGGTTGGGGGGGGGGGTTTCGGACGCCAATTATTAAGTTCATACCCACTCAACACGAGTGAAAGCTAGAGGCCAGCGTGTTTTCCAACAGATTTATGGTCGCACGAGACAACGCTTGCTTTTAAGTGCTGCCAACATCACTGGATAGTGGCATTGCTGAGGAGCCACGGGCTATACCCAAGTCTTTGTACTTTACGTGAGTGTAATTTGTGACTAATCGTGCGACCAAAGAATTTCACGAAAAACTCCAGCTTCTATGTTCCTCGCCGAGAATGAACAATGAGTGCGGGGGTTTGGGCCAAGGCACGCTCTGCCGATCTCCGGCCAAGGTCTCGGCAATCATCATTACAGCCTGCACTCAGACGCTGCTCTGTGTCGAGTTTCAGCCTTTCGCAATCCTCGGAGGAAACCAGGGAATTTGGCAGCGTCTGTCTCGAGGACACGAATGTCCAAATATACAGTATCAGCACTCCTCCAACTCTCATTATATTTCCAGCGGAGCGACAAGACACAGACGTGGGTGGAGAGCCGAAATAATGAGTGCTGTTGTGATCAGGCAGCGGTCATATCTGGTCAATAACCTCGCTGTGATTGTTGGTGTGGGAGTGAAAGAACAGAAGTCTTTTTTCATTTCAGCTTTCATTTCTCCTTTAAGTGTGCAGGCTAAGTCTTTGCTTAAGAAATCTTCAGTGTTCATGGAACAATTCCTGTTCACTGCTGAAGCAGAAAAACGACATTGCTCTTAATTGTTTGATTCAATTCAGGTCTACAACTTCATCTGACAGGTCAGAAAATAAAGAACAAAGACTTCTCTGTTGCTTTGCCTAAGGCTCAGAATGCAAGACAGATGTTTTGCAATTCAGGTTGTTCTTGGATTCATAATACGTTATGCACCGTCTGTAATGTGATGTATGAATGAATGACATTTTTTTCGTTTTTGATGGTGTAAAAATGCACATTAAGTGAATACCTCTCTAAACCACAGTGTGTATCTGTTTTTGACTTTTCTGAGTGTCCGTAAATGTGATATCTCACACACCACGTTGACATTAAATAGCAGCACAAGCGTGAACAGGTGAGGTCAAGGTCAATTTCATTTATATAGCACATATCCACAGCATGTGCTGACCAAAGAGCTATATACGCAACAATAAAAAGAAGTATACAATTACAAATACAGAAGCGTTGGCACAAGACAGTTTTATCTGAAGCTAGCTTCGCATCCTCACCATCAAAATTCTTGAAATGTATGACCATTTCTTGCACTTTGTCTCTTAAATTGACAGACCATCATGTTAAATGTGGAGTTCTATCTAAAAAGAAGAAGACAGAAAGCAAGAAGAAGTTAGACAGATTGGCCTGTCAGGACGTGTCATACTTAGCTACAAGAGTAAAAGCTAAGACTCCCAATGCTGATAAAAACTGAGTGCGGAGAATCCATATCCCAGCATGTGGGTGCTCAACTGCACTGGCGAAAACCTGCAGCTACATATTTTAAGTTGAATTTATGAAAACATATTGGTAACTAATTCTATATTCTATGTTAAATAAGTGAACTAGTTCCATTAAAATATGATTTATTGGTGTAAGAAACATTGATTTTTTTTCTCCCCAGTATAACACAGTGTCGACATGACTCAAATGTTGCTCTGTTCTTACTGAATCATTAAGAATTCATTAAGAAAGCCATAAGTAGCATCACATTCCGATGTGGTGTAGAAGTCCCCCCCCCCACCAACTTCATTGATCATTCACATCAGTGAGATCCCATCCGACAGTTGTTCCTGGAGCTCTTCTGCTTCGGTTGCAGTTTGAATATCTTGGCAGTGAGTGAGCTGGAGTGCAGTGCACGCCGAGGATCACAGCGGTGAACTCCTGAATTAATTACAGGCTGCAGTGTAACAACTGACTTTCTTCAGACAAATCCGAAGACAAAGCACCTGCAGATTTATTCAGCACATGAGGGTTGCCAGTTGCTTTTATTCAAATGGTGCTCTGCGGTTATTGGCTGGAATCCTGCCTCCGGTCACACATCTATATTTACCTCTGGGTGGTCCTCTATGAATTACTACAACATTCTTTTTATTTTTTTACCTCGACATTTTAAGTCTGGATTAAGACTTTGTGTGGCACGGCTTCTGCGGGGCTCAGACGTGGATTAAATGCCGTAGACAGATGTCAATAAAGATGTGAGGAGTTCATAAATCCGGAGCAATTTAAATGCAATCTTTCACATTAAAATATTGGCCAACCTCAGGCCAGAAAATGAGATATAATGCAGCCTGTTGAAGCAATCACCATGGTTATGTAACGTGCGGTTGTCACTTCAATGCTGTTTCATACTTTGTCCTCTGAAATTTCCTCACTGGCTCACGTCAAGCAGACTGGAGCTCTGATTAAACAAGGACTGCGTCTGTGCCGTACAGTGTGTTCGGCTCTTTTGTTGCTATAGAGGGCTGTCAGCTAAAGGTCAACCTAAAGGCTGACAGGAATGCTTTTGTGCAGACAGAGAAACTGGCTGCAATGAAGTAAAAGATCCTTTAATATGATTTAAAAAGAAAAGCAACGTTGGGCATCTCAAATGTTGCATTCGCAGTGTGGTCCGGGTTGTTTTTACAAAGCATGTGGAAAGGCTTATTGGCACTACAATGTCAGACTGATAATGTGATACCCACAGCAGTGAATAAGTGCTTCTCCAGCATTAGTCTTGCTCGCCTGCAATGCGTCTGCTGTCTATTCAGTTCACAGAGGTGCAGCTTGGCAATCCCGCCTCTCCAGAGACACACTGGAAGGCATTTGGACTTAAAATAAACCCAATGCGCCTACGTCCAGCCTCGCGGCCCCGGCGGCCCAGCGCTGCTTGTCAGCCCTTCCCCATTAATCCACTGCAGCATTCCATTTATGCAGAAACCATCCTGTGGATGTGCCCGGGCAGGCACTAGGACATTTAAACCCATTGCAAAACATGCAAGTTCATTCTGATGAATACGGCGCAGGAAACAGGCGGGGAGATCACACAAGTGCCTGCGCTGCCTGACATGGCTTCGTACGTATGCAGGCACTAAAGCAGCATGCACTCGAAACACTGGAAAACACTGAACTGCTGAACCTTTAACCCCAACACCTGATCCACACAAGTCTGCCATATCTCCACTCTCATGATTGACC